>NW_028263382.1:5156212-5338712 GCF_051168715.1 Poecilia mexicana
AGAAGCAGAACCGCCACAAAGCCTCACATTCTCCATAGCAGAAGTACTGACAGCTGTATGAGAAAATACTTTAGTAAACATAAAAGTGCAGGTTGGACTGTTTAGTGAAAAAGTGTAAGTATTGAAATGGACTTAAATACAGAAAGAAAAACGTATTTTTACCTTCAGACTTATCGAAATGACTTTCGGTTAGTCTAAAATATTTTCAAAAAGTTCTAGTTGTACAAAAGACATTATTTTATTCTTTTGCTGACGACATGCTCTGTAGAAATTAAAAACAATACCGATACGGCTCAGTTCTTCAAACCTGAGATCATTTGAACAAAACTTTACATCACTGTCTATAATAAGTCTAACGAGCCGTCAGGAGTCACAGCCGCCTGCCAAACCTTTGAGGCCAACAGCTACGTTTCCTCCCACCAGCCGGCTCAGATCCGCCTCATGACGTAAAGACAGTACATTAAACTCTGCTGACTTATTTTATATGGGAATGTCCACCAGTTACAGCAGAAATAATAAAGTGATAGAAAACCTGATGCGGTTTCTTCCTCAGTGAGAGTCTGACACTGGGAGCAGCTTACTGGTTTCAGCAGCTGGTTACAAACCTGAGACCAGCATGGCAGATCTGAACTTTGACCTCAATATGGGAAATGTCAGGCTGATGGGAGGAACCAAAGGTAAAATAACCTGAACAGGTGATCAACTCTAAACCACTCTACCTTTTTACTCTCTATGTCATTTAAACACACCCGTTGCTGTGGCAACCACCTGCACTCCACAAACCGAAGAGATTACCGTATTTTCCGCACTATAAGGTGCACCTAAAAACCTTCAATTTCCTCAAAAGCCGACAGTGCGCCTTATAATCCGGTCCTTATATATGGACCAATATTGAGCCACAACAGGACTAGCATCTACAGTAAGCAGCCGCCGACTTCATTTTCGCCCGTAGAAGAAGAAGCGCGGTGCATGCTGGGATAGTTGTCAGAACGCTGGTTTGTTAATAAAGTCTGACTGACCTATCTACCTACCGACCGTCTACAATCAGGTCGTCTGCAGGTCGTTTAGCACCACGTTCTCCACCAACATGCTGTGGGCGAACGGAGAAGGGAGACCATCGTCCGGCCCGGCCCAGGAAGGCTCTCCTCACCGACCGGAGTCGGACTGTTTGGTTGACATTCCCTTTAGTGCAGCTCCATCTAGTGGGTGCATAATGTAACTCCAGCCTCTACTGTAGCGTCTATTCTGTGCGGCTTATAATGCGGTGTGCCTTATATATGAAAAAAGTTTTAAAATAGGCCGTTCATTGAAGTACAGTACGTTAAAAACGTTCAGTTCATTAGGATATCAGGTTCTCAGGCTGGATGTTTATTTTGTGATTATTAATAAGCGGTTGTTAATCAGTGATTATTAATAAACGCTCCCCAACACAGCAGTGGTTGATCAGCTGATTTAAACTGCTGCTCTGATGGTCAGTCGGTCTTTGAGTCCCTTTCTTATTTTCTAATGGAACCAAAACGCAAAGAATTGAACAAACACCTAGTTGAAACAATAATTACTGAGATTAATATTTTTGTTGGGTCAATAATTTGAAGACGTTTTGTTGATTTTTTTATTCTTTAGTTGCAAACGTTTCGGATCCCAGTGAATATTTTGATAAGTGCGTCAGAAGAGGACGGCCGGTTTCCCGCTGCCGAGACCGACGAACTGAGGACCTCTGAGTTACGACATTTAATTTCCCTTTGGGATCATTGAAATATTTGTATGGTAATTTGAATTTTGAACTCATTCTTTACTAATCGTTGTCTGAGCAACGATTAGTAATGGAGCCTCGTTTTTAAACATGAGGCTCCAGCATCTCTGAGTGACTTCCTGTGTTACTCAGGTTACAGTAACAAAGTACTTTTACTTTTTTCCTCTAAATCTCTGGCTGAAAGGCTGACAGATGCAAGTTGTGAAACTTTCCTCAGAGGGGAGCCATAAAGTGTGACCTTTGACCTCCCTGCACTCAGCCTGGAGGTCTCCTCAGTTTGTTTTCAGTTCTTTACACATTCAGGTTTGTTCTGTTTGAGGAGCCAAAGCAGGATGGAAACTGAATTTATAACCCTGTTCTGTGACCTTTGCAACTGCAGGAAGGTTACCGAGGCTCAGAAATATGAAAACAGACAAGATGAACCTCATGTTCATCGTTAGTAAGGGAGCGCAGCGCTAACTACAAAGCTGGCTAACCATAAAGCTCTAAGCATGAACAGTTCCACTATCCCTAAAGCGCTACACCAATATGCTATTTAGCTAAAAGCTAATGCTAAAGCGGTACACCAATATGCTATTTAGCTAAAGCTAATGCTAAAGCATTACACCAGTATGGTACTTAAGCTAGCTCTTATACATTTTACCTACATGCTAATTGGCAGAAGCTAATCATGGAGGATCTCTAACTTTCTCCACACAGGATGGGATTTGAACCAAAGACCTTCTTGCTGTGAAGCAACAATGCTAACCATGTTAGAGCTTATAAACCCAACAGAACTACAAATCCTAGTTAGTACCATGATGAATGCATTTATTTTTCCGCTGAATAAAATGTACTAAAGGAGATTTTTTTCTAGATACACATCTTCTCCACTTTCTCAATAACAAACCCGGTTCTGCCCGAGGTACCAGCAGAACCGGAACCGTTCATTCAGTTGGCAGGCAGGAAACTGAGGCTGAAACATGTCAGACAGAACGTTCTAGAAATCCAGCTGAGAAAATGAAGATTTCCACAGAGAGGTTCAACACAATGAGACAAAAATAGATCAGCCTTCAGTCTGCTCTGTTTGCTCTAGCTCTATTGTCCTGTGATGAATTCTGGGAAATGGAGTCGTCTCAGCGGATAGTTGGACATCAAGATGAGACTCCATAAATGTGTCAGCAGGACACATTTATGTGTGTGAGACACACACATCACAGCGTCACTCTGACAAGTTAAAGCCTGTTTTCTCCATCATTCTGGTCATGAAGTCACAGTTTCTCTGCTTCCTGGTGCAACATGCAGTGATGTTGTAACGTTTCTGTCGCTGCAGGGACTGAAACATAAATCTGTCAGTCTGGAGCTGCTGACTTCACATTACCTTCACCTGCTTTTGATCCCAGAGCTTTTTTTCATTTTTCCTGAAGCACTGACTCTGTCGGGACTCAAACCCACAACCTGTGCCTCTCTCCTACAGAGCGAGAAGGCCAACGCGCTGTCCGCTGCGCCAGAGCCTGCACAAATGTTTCCATGTGAAAACGTGGGACTTTATGCGTCACATTCCAGGAACGAAGTGAGAAACGGTTTGTTCCTTCAGATGGTCATTCAGAGAACTGACTGTAAAAAATGACACGTTATCATACCTGATATTTATTTCTGACTCAAGCTTGACGTCCATTTTAGATTTGATTAAAGATGCTTTGACCCATTTGGGATTCAAACCATCGACCTACTGACCTCCACAGGTCAAGCTGTCATATAGGAGTTAAAACAAGCATGGGTCTAATTTTAAACCAGCTTTTCTCAGCTGCTGTGGAGCGAACGCGCATGTTTACTGCGTGTTTCTGTGCATTTGTGCCGCCATGTTGTGTATTTTTTCCTGCATGTTGTGTATGTTATTTATGTTGTTTACCGAGCGGCTCTGGGCCAGAATCGCTGTGGTATCCAGCTGTCGCCGGACTCACACACACTGACACACTGTGCGTCACAGCAGAGCCTGTGTCTAACCTCAGAAGATGCTAAATTGTTGGACTAATTATTATAAAGAGCAAACAGTGGTAACCCAGGAAACTACCCTCCCACATCCCATAATTACAGGCTAAATATTAAAAGAGCTTCCAAATAGTTGAGATGGTTGGGGTGTGTTTGGTTCTGCTTGGCTCCTAGAGTCTGGGTCGGAGCGGACCGGAAACACTGGAGCAGCTTCAGCTCCAGATATCAGGATTTACCGGAACGCCGGAGGACAACGGCGCCGCTGGGATTCGAACCCGTGAATCACATCATCAGGCCAGAAGTCCAGCAAGTTTCCACTGAGCTGCTGATTCTGACAGACCGCAAATTTAATATAAATAAAATACAGAAAACGTTGGAAATGTCGAAATTTGGGTTCTGAATTTGTGAAAATCGACAACATGGCAACAAAATAACAAGCATCCAACTGAGAGGAGAATGAAACTGATGTTAGATATTCTGATGAACATGAAACCTAAAGTCCAGCTACGTTCACTCAACAGGCTAATCCGATTTCATCTCATCCGTCTGAACGGACAGATTCTGATCTTTTCACCCAAAAAATCAATTTGTGCCTCTTCCGCTAAATCTGGTCTGATCTGAACTGTCATGTTGCATTTTATCCAATTTTTACATGCAGAATTATGACATGCACCATAATTCTGAAGCAGAAGAAGAAGGACGATAAATCAGGACAATGGTTGAAGGAATTGTTGCCGATACTTTGGATGGAGCGAATCAACGTTAATTCAACCCGTTTACGGACCAGCAGAGCAGGGATCCAGGGATCTTCATTTTTCTGAATGAGTAAGTACGCTGCTGTTTTCACTGGTAAATAAAAGCGGATGTGTTTTGATGTGACAGCGTGTCACTTCCTGTTTCACTCTCAACCTTACTATCAAATTGCTGAGTCAGAGGATCGTCAGCGGTTGCCAGATCTCGCTAATTTAACGTCTTTCATTTGCTGCAAACATCGGCCGTTTTCTGTCAGATCGGATGATAAATCACATCCTGTGTTTTGAGCTTTGAATTTGTTTAATCAAATTACTGAAACATTTAATGATCATAAGTTAAACTGGATTCTTGTCTTGTGTTTTGTTGTATGATGGAGGCGCAGCGACCTAAAACAGAACCTGAACCCAAACAGATGGAGACGACACCAACGTTCAAAGTTTGTGTGCAGAAGTGAAAGTGCCAGGTTTCATTGGCGTCTAAATATGGAGACCCTGCAGTGGGAGCATAAATCATGTCTGTGATTGAGTTTGGAGCGTAACCTCTGGATCTCTGCTCAGATTCACCAAGCAGCAGGAGAAGCTGCTTCCTGTTTATCATAAAAATTCTCCTCACGCTCCTCATCCTTCACCCGTCAGAGCCGGCATGACTTTGGTCAAAGTTGCTCTCATGATTCCTGGAACGGCTGGTTGCTTCCAGTGAAGTCAGAGATGAGGAGGGTGATAAGGAGGATTTGGCCTTTTAAGGAGAAGAGAACCAAACGCCTCATTAATTATGATGTGATCATTATGCTTTGATATTCCACTTTCTGTTTGATCGCAGATCAGGTGGAAGCGTCCAGCAGAGACAGCGAAGGACAACAATTCAAGCGCCTCATTGGCCGGAGCCCAGGAAGCAGAATCAGAATAAAATCAGCTTCTGTTGCCTGAGGCTGCAGGCCTTTGGTTAGGAGACGATGAAAACGCCGAGTCCCTCTGCACATGGAAGCATGAGGAGAGGTCAGGGGTCACAGACACTCTGCATTCTGGGACGTCATGATGCGTTTACTGACCTCATGATTAAAATGTGGGATGTTTCTTCTGAGTAAATACGGAACGGGGAAGGAGAACCTGAACACACCGACACATTTGCATCCCGATACGATGCGTTCATTGACCTTCGGCACACAGAGTTCTGTTACTGCATGAAGGAACCATCAGTTGAACAGTTCTCAGCTGACTTGCTCACTTGTCTCTATTTTCTATGAATCATTCAGACGTAAAAAGCAGCGCTGTGAAGAAAACAGCAGAACGAACTTTAAATCGATTCTTACTGTTTCTTAGAAAACGTTAAGGAATAATCTCAGGGTTGGTTCCCAAAGACAACGACTTAAATGCGTTTCTGGTTTCTTTCAGCACTGAACAGTGAAAACAGTCAAACTTTGCTCTAAAACAGACATCAACAACAAACAGAATTAGAAATCTTTCCAAATATGTTCAGGCAACCAAAGTTGCCTCCATATTGCCCTACAGGATGATGAAGCTTTAGGACAGTTTGGGTTGAACACTGACAGCAGCAGCAAGACCATGGTTGTGGGTTCAAGTCGATGTTTTTGACCCCAATAAAAAGCTTTTTAAAAAATTATGTTCAAATTTAACAAAACCTCAAAAGTGACGAACCAAATTCAGATCCTTACGGCCGTCAAAGGAACCACATGACCGCTTTTATTGAAGGACATGCAGATAAAAACATGTTTGTTAAAAGTAAAGATGAGGATCCAGAGTTGAATTATGAGTCAAATCCTGAATGTTTATTTGTGTGAAAAGGTCCAGAACAGCAGAGTGACGAATCAGAATCAGCTCTTTGGTCAGGCTCCATTAAACCATTAAAATATACTTCATACAGTAGAACCAGACCACACAACCTCAACACTAAAAGGCTTTAAAAAACAGACACCGCTAGGTTACCTTAGCCTAGCTGATTTTAGCCTAGGTAAGCTAAATTTACCATATCTTAGCTTAGCTTTCCCTAGCTTACCTTGGTTATGTTTATCTGACCGTAGTTTAATTTACCTTAATTTTACTTAGCAAACTTTATTTCAATCTAAATGTGTTTAGTTTAGCTAATGGTAGATTATTTTAGCTAAACTTGGCTGATTTTAGTTAATCTTAGTTTACTTTAGAATAGCCACCTTATTTTGCCTTCCTACTTTAACTTACTTAATTAGCTTAGCGTAATTTCTGGCATAATTTAGTTTATTTTAGAATAGTTTAGTTTACTTAAGATAATGTTAGCTTATTTTACCATAATTCAGCTGACTTTATATTTGGTTTAATTTGTCTGTTACTGTATTTTAGCTTCTTCATTCATCTTATCTAAGTGTAGCTGACCTTAGCTTGGTTTGTTTTAGCATAGCTTAGCTTATTTTAGATTAGCTTAGTTTACTCTAGGGAAGGTTAGTTTATTTTAGCATAATTTCACTGACTTTGAGTTAGCTTAGTTATTTCGGTTTATCTTTAGCTTATCTGATCTTAGCTTAGCTGAATTCAGTTCATCTAAGTTATGATTGGTTAATTTCTGCTTCATGTAATCAGACAGTAAATCTATAAACTCTTTTTATGACAGATCTAATCTTTAGTTCTTTTATTTGTTTTCCCTTCTGATAAGTTGGAGGCGTTTTTGTGCTAAGCTAACGGTAGCGCTGCTGTTTCCTCTGTATGAATGAACATTGATCTGTGTGAACATTAAACTCTCCGTTGGACAAATGTTGTCGTTCCTCCTGGGAGTCTGTTCTATAAAAATCTTTGTTTTCCTTCGTCATGGAGATGAAATCATCAGATTTTCTGATTTTGGACGTGTTTTTATTTCTTAAAGAGCGTCTCAGAGGATTTCAGGCCTGAAACTTCCTTGTTTGCTGACAGATGTTTGCTCAGTGTTGGAAGCTGCCTGTCGTGTTTTTGTTTTAATAACTCCCACATCAGTCGGTTTCTGCATATTGGAGCATTTTTTTTATTATTTTGACCAAAAGCAGTCGCAGCTCCTCTGAGGAAGACTGTGGATCTTCGTCTCATGTTGTTTTCTGACATTCCTGGATTCTTCGTCTGTGTGAGAACTTTTGTTTTTAAAAGAAATGTTTGAAAGATGAGCCAGAGAGGCCAAACAGGATGACGGTCAGATGAGACCCCCCCCACACACACACACACACACACACACACACACACACACACACACACACACAGCCATGAGGAGTGAAACCGGCCTGACAGAAACAGCCATGAAGGTAGAGCTGAGGCCCTAAAA
The DNA here is from genome assembly GCF_051168715.1 of Poecilia mexicana. Lineage (NCBI taxonomy): Eukaryota > Metazoa > Chordata > Actinopteri > Cyprinodontiformes > Poeciliidae > Poecilia > Poecilia mexicana. The sequence goes on from NW_028263382.1 coordinate 5,163,966, forward strand.
GGAAAACGTCACGGATTCACCTGAACTGAAACTTTAAACAGCTTTGAAACAGCAGAAAGCGCTCAGCGCGCCCCCTACAGGCGCTGAAACACATTACAAGTAAAGAACTGTTGATGGTTCAAATCTGAAATTATCAAACTTTTTAATCTGCAAGACATCTTTCAGGAGGATGACCTGAGGACTGACCGGAAGCCAGAATGCTTCGTCATCATCATCATCCAGAACAAACTTTTCATTATTTTATGTCATATTTAAATCAGGGTCATATTTAATACATAATAATCAGGACTCAGTGGGGAAAGTTCCCTCTGTGTGGAAAGCAGCGCGATAAAACCAGGTTCGGATGGGACCTCACCTCGGAGCCGGACCGGACCGGACCGGAGACATGGACCGCCCTGCTGCTCGGTTCTCCCGGTATTCCTGCGGATCCACAGGTCGCTCCAGGAAAAACGCGATCCCGAACCAGTCACAGCCCCAGTCCGTCCAGTAAACTGGGTCAGCTGTTACCCAGCAAAGGCAAACAAAGAATCCATTCGAAACCAGTCCAGCTCACGAAACCACAGACCGGCAGAAGTTCGGTGAACGGAGGAAAGGAACCAGAACCAGCGGGCTGGAGATGAGGAGCTGCGAGCGGCGAACAGAGGGAGGGGAGGGGGTGGACCCGTTAGGAGCTGGGGGGGGGGGGGGTCCAAACTCTGGCTGGGAGAAAGGAGAGACGGTTCTGACAAACTTCCAGCTAGAACTCCTCAAGAATCTGCAGATTTTACAAGTTTACAGAAACTGGAGCAGAAAAACTGATGGAGCAAAGACTGCATGGATCCACCGGATCCACCGGAACCACCGGAACCGTGCATGCTGTAGGGGAGCAGATCCAGTCAGGAGGTTGAAGCTGCAGAAAAATGAATCCACTGGATCAGAAAGAATCAAAATCAGACAGACAGACTCTGACTGTCAGCGCTGATGTGTTTCCAGAGTTTTTCCTCTGACTCAGCGGCTGCAGGGAGCATCAGACTCCAGCTGCTGAGTCACATGGAGGTCGCCATGACAACCAGGTGTGCAGCCAAAGAGCAGGAAGTGGGACGCTGCTGTCCCTAAGTCTTCCTTGGAGGTCAGAGGTCAAGTGGGGTTTCTAAGGGCCAGAACCGAATTAATGGAGCACATCTCCATGGCAACGCCTTGACAAGTCCAGATGAAGCTCCAATCCTTGGATTCCAGGAAGTTTCCAGGCGGCTGAGTGGAAGATAAACCTGTTTTATTTAAAAAATAAAATAAAATAAAATAAAACAGACAAGGAAATATGAAAACATAAAAAATTACATGACAAAATATTTTTAAAATAAACATTGAAGTGGAACAAATAAAAGATCCACAAACTTTATTAACAAAAATATACAAAACAAGATAGGAAATAAATATGACAAGTAAAATGAAATAAAATAAGAGAGAAAAAACTTTTTAATTGAAACATTTACATTTTTATATAAAAATAAAATAAATATGGAAAAATATGGAAAATAAAAGGAAGATCAACAAGATTATATATATATATAATCTTGTTGATATATAATTATTTATATATATATATATATATATATATATATATATATATATATATATATATATATATATATATATATATATATAGACTCTAGTTGCCTTTGTTTTACAATACATTGATAGGAGAGATGATGTGCACCAAAGGTCAAAGGTCAACAGACCAGGACTAGAACTCATGACCTCCTCATCGAGGAATTATTATGTAGTAGATAAAAAAATTAAATAAACACATAAAAAAAGATTCAGAACCTTATAGTACTTTTTTAAATTTATGTAAAAGATGATAAAAAAACCCTCAAAGAAATTAAAAATGAGAAAAACTTACAGAAAACAAAAACAAAAGAAAATCCACAAATAAAAAACAAAAGTTTCAACATGTGGAAAATGTTTGAGAGAAAACATCTGCAGACCTGATCTGATTTAAAAGCGGCAGATGAAATGTTTTAACACTTTAATTTATTTGATCATTCCGATTCATGTCTGCAGGCCTACTGAAGCTAAAATCAGAAAAAACTCCAAACAGAAACATTCTGTAGCACATCTGTTCCAACCAGTTTGCCCATGTGAGACACACACACACACACACACACACACACACACACACACACACACACACACACACGCACACACAGATGGAGAAAGTGTCAAACAGTGCGGGTCAACGGAGCCGGCTGGCACCATCCGCTCTGTGTTTTTCCAAACTCAGACATTCCTCAGCTCACTTTCCTCCCAACAATTACCCTCCAGACTGTCGCTGTGTTTGTGTTGCCTCTTCAGCAGAGGTCAGAGGTCATCAGGAAACAAAAGGGAAACCGTGGCAGCTTTACATTCTGGACACAAAGTCTTGGAGCGTCCATAAACCTCTGTGGATCGGCTGTACGACAGTCGGAGAGGTTCATTTTCAGGTCCATTCAGATCCAAACCTCAGACTGAACACAGGAACCGGGTCCTTCACCGTCATGTTTTATTCTCAAACTGCAGCCTGGAAAACACACAGCTTCATTCAGTCTCCCAGCAACCAGTACAGCCAAGCATAGGTGCAGTTTGGAGGTGTGTGCTCCTACCTGCAGTCCATTTCTGTTTCCTGACGAACGAACCGTTAACACACACTTTAACACACTGTCGGTGGCGAGCTGCTGGATAGTAGCCACAGCTGCCCTGGGCCAGTCCGACAGAGCAGAGGCTGCAATGAAGAGCGCCCCCTAGCCCTTGGACCAACACCAGCAGGCATGGCGAGTTAGTGTCTTGCTCAAGGACACAACTACGGAAACAGACAAGGTTTCAAACCAGAGACAAACTCCTACCTCCATCGCCACAATGTCTTGGTAATGCTAAGCGCTAAACTAGCACGGCAGTTAGTGGAAGCTAATGCTAAAGCGCTAAAGTGCTAGTTCAGTTCAAAATACGTCCGCGCGCCTTGACAGACTACAGCATGTTCTATAATGAGATATTGTGTTTATGTTTATAGTTTATATCTTATCTACTGTCTGTTTTTGGGGAAGAAAGAATGCAAGGAAAGGAAATGAAACTGCTGCACAAACAGCCTTCAAAATAAGAGCATGAATATAAAATTCTAACTACTTCAAGAATTTGTAAAAGCCAAATAACCTGAGTTTACAGAGGTCAACCCAGATGTTGACCTCTGTTGTTTACCAAACAACAAAGTAAGTTAGCACTTTAGATTTTATCCAGAACATTAACAAAGGGGAAGCTAACAGTGCTAAATGTTTTCAACATTAGCAAAAGAGCTAAAGTGCTAAATAAAAAAATTAGCTCCTCTGTTAGCACATTAGCAGAAGTGTGCCCACCACAGGTGACCATGCTGAGTCACTGAATGAAATGAGGGAACATGAAGGTTTTCTGCTGAGTTTATTTCCTTGTTAGGATTAAATTTAGGCTCAATAAGAAAATAAATTCTGAAACACATTTTCCCCTGGTGAATCTCTGCCTCGGTCTGATCACCACTCTCATGCTCAGCTGATAAATCCCATGAGTTTATGAGAATTATTATTGTGGGAGAAGACTGGTCAGGTTTGCTCTGGTCGGGTTTGCTGCTGTGAAACGTCTGTTTTCTTCTCCTTCAGCCTGGACGGGCTCTCATCTGGATCAGAACCTCAGTCAGAACCTCAGTCTGGACCTGCAGAGCAGCAGCTTCACCAGCAGGTTTCCCCGCTGATATTCCATCTCCAACGGCCGACCACATTTCCACTGCTAATGACACGGCGGCGGCCATGTTGGCTCGGCCAGCGTCTCATTACTGGATATCTGAGAAACGGCGGCGGACCGGAGCGTCTCCGTCTCCGCTCCTGTGGGAAAAGCGTCAGCTGGTGTCTTCTCTGCAGAAATCAGTAATCACTGTTTAATGGAGAAGACTCTAAGAGATGCCTCAAAGTTCCTCCTCATGTTTCCGATCCCAAATCAGCTTCTGTTCGCCTGAAACCTCCTCAGCGATCTGAACTGAACCACAGAGCAGCAGCTAAACGGCTCCAGTTAAATACCAAATGGTCAATAATGAGAAACAAAGTCAGGTACAGCATGTTATCAATTCGTTTATGTCACAATTTCAACCTAAATATTTAATTAACAAGCTAAAAATTTAGCTTCAAACTAAGTATTTTTGCTAATTAAATTTTTAGCTTTAGCATTAGCTTCTGCTAATTGCTGTATTTCGATGGCGCTTCATCGTTAGCAGAGCTAAATTCATGATTAGTGTTTCAGGGCTAGCACCAAGTAGCTAGCGGCGTTCACCTCCGTCTTTATTCTCAGGCTTTTATAGATTTTTATTTGTGTTTTTGTAAACCATGCAGCTGTAACTGAAACGTGATTTATCTGGTGACTTCCCTTCCTATTATACAGGCGCACACAGCGCCACCTTCAGCTTATCTCCATGGTTACTGCATCATTTTTCATAATAACGGTTCAAATTGTTTTATCTACTTTCTGAAGGACTTATGATCAGGCCTGTGATAGAAGTGGAACCAGGCTGAGTTTCTGGTTTGGGTCAGGCCGCTTCATTCTCAGCGTTTCTGTGGTTTTCAGTTTTAATGAGTTTCAACGTTTAGATGCTGCAAACAGCTGATTGGTCAAACATCTGCAGCTCACCTGCACACACAGCTGAGGAGCCCGTCTTTACGGAGCACTTTGCTTGGATCGGTCGGTAAAAAGCTGCAGATTTTCTTCATTAAATCTGAATTCTGCGTGCGTCGTTTTACGGTCTTTAATTAGGCCGCCGAGCCGAGCTTCAGGCCCTGCTGCTTATTACAGACTCACGCTAAACGACTGAGCTCCAGTCTGGCCTAATCTCTCCCCATCTCTGCCAATAAGCACTTACAGCTGTGGTATGCGGTGTGTGTGTGTGTGTGTGTGTGTGTGTGTGAGACTCCATCAGGACCTCCAGGGTGAGGACTCTCAGTCCGGTCTTTCCTTTGGGTTCGCAGCTCACCGGAGCTCCTTGCAGCCAGAGTTCAGGTCTGGTTCTGGTTCTGGTTCCTCACAGGTCAGGCTCTGGTGTGTGTGTGTGTGTGTGTGTTGGTTTAGTTGTGGTTTCTGGACCTGGACCAGAGCAGCGAGCCTCAGAACCACAAACATCACGCTGGCCGGGAGAGAGAGAGAGACGCTGAAGGAGGAATTCAGTTTCTGAAGGACGGAGCAGGAAGACCCAGAAAACTGGAAAAAAGAGAGAAAAACCGAAAAAATACAAAACAAAATGACCCTCCCCTGCAGCTGAAGGGAGGATCTACATGTAGGGGGCGCTGTACACCAGGTGACCCAAAAACTCTTTCATTAATCTAATACTGTTTATCTGCAGCTCTGAACATCTTCACCTCATTTCTCAAGTCTTCCTATAGATACTCAGTCAGATTCAGGCCTGGACTTTGACTAGGCCGTAGGAATGTGTTTTGATCTAAACCTTCCCATAATATGTGCAGGAAAGTGAAGCTGCAGCTCAGTCTCAGGCCTTCAACCCTGCCCTCCCATAGCATGGTGCTGCCACCACTACCGACGCTGAATAGAACCATTCAGAACCTTGGAGAACAGAACCAGAGGTTTCATCTTCAGACGCTCCGTTCCTAATCATCGACTTTTAAAAAGAATCTGTAAATAAATTAATCCTTCAGAGCGACCGTCATCATGCTTTTATCGTCTCCTCTCGCTTCCTCGTCTCTTCTTCTTCTTATCGTCTCCAGGAAGTGAGCCGCTTCACTTCCTGTCGTCGCTCCGCCTGTCGTCCCAGAGCCGTCCACCCTGCAGCTCTGGCCATCTCATGCCGACGACCAGGAAGTCAGCAGGAAGTGACCTCGGCCTCCCGGTGACTGCAGCAGAGACAATTCCACAGGAAGAAACCACAACAAGAACATTTACAGGAACAGAAAATGGACCAGAACCAGAACCAGAACTGCTTCCGTCTGAAACTAAATCATCTCTGAAGGACGGTGGTGGCAGCATCATGGTTCAGACCATGTTTCCGAACCAACATTTTAACTTTTCCATATTAGTCTAAATATTTTCTTAAAGAATAGTTGAGAAATTCTGACGTGGGGTTTTGTGGAGAGGCTGTAAGTGGTCAGTATCTGACCCCAGTTTGGACAACAGTGAAAAATCCTGATATCTCATCATGTTGATTAATTTACGGAAGCTGCTGTTGCTCAGAGTTTGGTCCCTTATCCACAGGACAACAGTTCATCAGTGCATGTTTCATCTATTTAATTCTGGATTACTAATCATTAGTCCTCATATATTTAATAATTCAGAGACATCACACTTGCTGCTCAAAATTTCAACAATCCATCAAAATGGACAAATTTGTCCTTTGAATTTCCCGACCGCCTAAAGCAGAGAAAACAGCAAACTACAAAATATAAATAACTTAAAAATGAGGTGGTTTTAATCCAACTTGTCAGTAGTAAATATAATCTGATTTATTCCAACTAAGCCAAATTAATAAAATCTGAGAGAGAACCTAAGGTTTCATGACGCAGCTGTAGTTCACACTCTGACCACTAGAGGGTGGAGAAAAGCTTTAATGTGGGGCACATGCATGCACTAATGGTGTACATGCAGGAGAAAGGCTGAATTCAGACTGGAACCAGTTTGATGCAAATTCACGACAATCGTCCAAAACGGGTCAAGAACCCTGGAGATCACTGACATTTATGATTTCTTTCGGTCTTCTTCCTCAGACTTCCAACAGCTGAAGCCCAATCAGGTTGGATGATGATGAAGAGGACAATCATAAAAACAAATTAACCAATGAGAGCTTGGCTGCAGAGGTAATATACTGATCCTCTGCATGAGATCATCCCGGAGGACTGATCCAGAGCTGCAACTTGGTTTGGTATCTAAACAGAGACAAAGCCGGGAGACGTCAGATCTGATGATGATTTTGTTGTTGGAAATTGTTTCTGTTGAGATAAACGTTTAAACTGGGACGTGAGAAGGTGAAACGTCCTGTGGTGAGCGATCTGCAGACAGACCAACAGCAGATTGGTAGAGTCTGAACGACGTGTTGAGTGTGAGAGTCGGCATTCCTTCCAGACATGTCAGCACAGTTTCTGCTTCCTGGCAGTGCTCTTATAACGCAGGCATGCTAACTGCAGCAGGATGACTTCATGGATCCGGTTCTGTTGAGTCAGCCCTACCAGAGTAACGTCTGCATCCACAGAAACCTGAACCAGGAGGCTGCAGAGCAAAGAGAGCCTTTATGATGCAAACAGGTCGGTTTGGGATCAGAGGCACCTCCTCAGGTACGACCTCAGCTGTGTTTGGTTCAACAGGAAATGAAGAGGATAAATCAGAGGCTGGGCTGAAGGAAGGCCTCATTGTGTCGCGTTGAAGGCCTCTCAGGCGTCTTCGTCAGCTCTTCACATGTCTGCTGCAGGTCGGCTCTCCCTGCTCACCTCCTGACACTCCAGTACAGCCAGACTTTTCTCCATCAGCGCAACGGATTCAAAACGTAAAACTTAAAAAGCATCTTTCAAAGATGCATTTCAGCTGTACATGTTTATGAAAACATGAACAAATACCCAATAAAGTCGTGACATAAAAATCTCGGACAAGAAAATGTAGATGTTGGCAACGCTAACTAAAAAGATTTAATTCCTCTGAAGCTAAAGCACTAAACCAACACAGTAATTAGCAGAAGCTAATGCTAAAGTGCTAAACCAACACAGTAGTTAGCAGAAGCTAATGCTAAAGTACTAAACCAACACAGTAGTTAGCAAGAAGCTAATGCTAAAGTGCTAAACCAACACAGTAGTTAGCAGAAGCTAATGCTAAAGTACTAAACCAACACAGTAGTTAGCAAGAAGCTAATGCTAAAGTGCTAAACCAACACAGTAGTTAGCAGAAGCTAATGCTAAAGTGCTAAACCAACACAATAGTTAGCAGAAGCTAATGCTAAAGTGCTAAACCAACACAATAGTTAGCAGAAGCTAATGCTAAAGTCCTAAACCAACAGTAGTTAGCAGAAGCTAATGCTAAAGTGCTAAACCAACAGTAGTTAGCAGAAGCTAATGGTAAAGTGCTAAACAACACAGTAGTTAGCAGAAGCTAATGCTAAAGTGCTAAACCAACACAGTAGTTAGCAGAGGCTAATGCTAATGCGCCAAACCAATAGAGCTTTGGAGTGTGATGTCACTGCTCTAGTCAGAGGGTATCAGCGCCATCTTTGTTGCCACTGACAAAAATGACTGTCTCACAGACAGTCCTAATAAGGTAACTTGCTTATGACCTTGCAAGTTACCTTATAACTTGCAAGGTCATAAGCAAGTTATTACCTTGCTGCAAGTTATAACGCAGCAAGGTAATAACTTGCTGCGTTATTGGGTGTAATGTCCGATCACACGACCAAAAAGGTAAAAAGATGTTAAACGGACTTTCGTTTCACTATTTTCCTGCTTGGAAACAACGCGAGGAGGCTAAGCTATCGGAGCTAACGAAAAGAAGACGAATGTCCTGGTATCAGCGGTGAGACGTCTAAATTCGCTTTGTTAGTGTTGTCATAATTTATTTAGCTATGATTTTGTCACACTTTAATAATATTTGTGTCGAGAGTTGCGGTTGGGGGTGGTGAGGAGAAACGCAGAGAACCCAGGTATGGTGAAGATGATAGTTTAATGATAAATTCACAGTCCAGGACAGGCAGCACGGCAGCTAATTAGCACACAGCTAATACCGGTAGCAACTGACAAAGACTGAAGACTGACACAAGAAACCTCAGGACTATACAGTTCAACTGAGGAAACTGGCTGACTGACGTAAGACACGACGAATGACGCTAACAACGACGAGGATCTGACAAGAGACGGAGACTACAGGTGGACTTAAATACACACGGGGTAATCAAGGGGACGAGACACACCTGGGAGACAATCAACGGGGAGGACAGGACAGAGACTCACAGGGAACAGCACTACACAGAAAAACTCAAAAATAAACACACAAACACAGATCGTGACAATTTGTTGTATTTAACATATTACAGGTAAGTAAACATGTAATGAAATAGATCCAGTCCTAGAATTTTATGTAATTGAACATTACAGGTTAGAAATGTTCTTTTCATCTGAGGTAATACATTTTATGAACTTTAAAAAAAATTATTTTTTAAATATAAATTTGGTTAAATAAAAAAAGGATCAAAATGGAATAAAAATACGCCTCATCTACATAGCTTAGTAGAATAATTTCACAGATTTTGAGTTAATGGTTCACATGACCTAGAAGCTATTGAAGAAAAATACTAAAAGCTAAAAATATATAAAAGTGTTCAAATGTAATAATGAGTGTGCCTCATTTATAGTCTAGTAGAATAATTTCTCACCGATTTTGAGTTCATGGGCCACACGATTTGGAAGCTATTGAAGAAAACATTTAATATTTAAAATATTGAATATGACTTAAACATTTATAGAGGGTAGTGTTCCTCGTTTAATAGCATGAATGACCACTTTTTGTATCAGTTGGTCACAAGACAAAGCATTTATTTACAGGAGGTTCGGAAATCGACGGTCCCGATGTGAACCTCTGAGCGCTTCAGCAGGCATCGGTAGAGAACAGCTGGCCGAAATCAGCGTTCATAAATCGGATCAACCTTGAGCTGAACGTCCCTTACTCCGCGGAGGGAGAATATCCAGTATCCAACTTGAAAACAACTTCGCTGCGGTCAGTAACACGATGAAAACACCGGAATAAAGTTTGTTTTGGTCTGTGGGCTGCAAACATGGCGCCGAGCGACGTAGACGTCATACGCTGTGACGTCAGCTCCAAAGCTCTATACAGAACGATCAGTGTGCTAATCTTTTTCAAAGTTAGCAAAAGTAATAAGATAAATATTAGCCCTACCTTTAGTAGTGGAGCTAATCTTTAGCTTGAAATCGAAAACCTGAAAATTGAACGTGAGGGAAACTGAAGGCGCTAATCATTGTTGTGTGTTTGGGATCAACAGCAACAAGCAGCCGAGAGTTTGGTTCAAAACACAAATCATCAGAAGGCCGGACATTTAAACCATCGAGAGTCGTGTCCTTTTGTTCACAGGTTGCCATGGAAACGCCAGGCTGTTAGAGAACCAAATGCAAACCCAGAGGTGGTTGGGCCGAGTCCCTGAACCAGAACCACAGTTGCATTAGAGACAATTCAGAACATGAAGGCTGGAAGAGATGGAATCATCCATCCATCCTGATCTCTTCCTCTCTGTAGTCTCTAACTCTGAGTTGAGGATCATTAGATAATCAGTTAAACTGGAAGCTGAGATATGAAGGTGGAGGAGGAGGTAAAAATAACTTCATGACGTTATCATCACAAACCGTCATAAATGTCTCAATATTCTAAAAACAGGATGCTCAGGAAACCAAGATGTAACCAATCAGGAAACATCTGAGACTTTGTGTTAGAGGCAACGATGAGGAGTGAGACGCTGGTGTCGGGGTGATCTTGGACCGGTTCTGGAAGTGAAGCAGCTCAGCGGCTGAAGCTGAGGGCTGAGCGGTTCTGTTGGTGCGTGTTTGTGATGTGATGCGACGTCTGTTCCCACGACACCAAGCGACCTCGAGCTGCGACTCTGCCTATAAATGGCTCGTCTGGTGGCGTTTTGGTGACCGGTCAGGCCGTAAAAGGGCAGGCAGAGAAATGGACTGAAGGAGGTGGAAAAAGAACAGAAATATCCAGGAAGCCGGAGCCGGTGGAGGAAAAGCCTTTGAAATGCACCAATAACTCTCATGGTGGTTTTCTGTCGGACCTCATGGTTCTGGAGGAGTTCTGGTTCCCTCTTTGTTCCGCTGCAGTTCACTGAGGTTTGCAAACATTTGTTTCTGCTCAGCTTTCTGAACCAGCATTTCAACCAGGCTTAGGCCTGAGCTTTGACTAGGACGCCTGTTCTTTTTCAGCCATTCTAAACAGACTACAGACCATGAATGATTGGAGAGCAGCAGGAAGAAGTAGCTCACCTCACAACTTTACATGGACTAGTTTAGTCAACACTGATGACGGTTTTGTTAACTTTACTTAGCTTAGTACATTCAAATTAAATGGGATTTTTTTCTTATTCCTGCAGGTTTAAATCTCCTGAAAACACGTTAAAAATCAGACCTGTTGGTTTTATTCTGACAGGATCTACAGAGAAACAGCAGCTGTTTAACCTTTGACCTTCAGCTCCTCATCAGTGCCTCATGTGATTGGTCAGATCCAGAGATGATCACAAGGAGAAAACGAGGCCTTGGTTCTGATTTATTGATCTCAGGAACAAAACACAGAAAACCTGAGGAGCTTTACTTTGAATGTTGAGCCCAGAGCTGCTTCCCGACCCGGAGCAGCGACTTGGACCGCGCTGCCGGCTGTCAGGATATATCCGTCTGCAGCCTCGCATACCGCCGCGCCTCACACAGCTGTTACCCTCTAGTCCGACCCCGCAGAGCGCTTCGCATTCTGCAGCAGGGAGTCGGACCAAACAGGCGACAACTTCAAGGAAGAGGCAGCATCATGGCTGCATGGGTTCACCTGCAGCTGCGTGAAGACGTCCAGCAGCCATTGGACCAAAACCTGGAGGAACAGACGGACGGATGGATGGACGGACGGACGGACGGACGGATGGATGGATGGATGGAGCTTCTCATGTAAAAAATGTTTGGCGTGGAGACGAGCCTTTAGGAGGAAATCACTTTTCATTAACAAACAGGAGATTTCTTTGGGGGGCAAAGTTACAATGAAATGTAACGTAAAATGTGGCTTAAAAAGTTTTAATGTGTTCAATCTTCAGGACCAGTAATGACTAGTAAGAGGTAACGCTATCAAACGTGTTTTCCTCAATAAACAGTTGAGACCCGGAGGAGTAAAAGTAAAATTTAAATGTTCAGATATCTGTTTGGTTCAGAGACACTGATCTCATCTCTGCTCTTTACATTTAAGGCTCTAAATAAAAACAAGCTTTAATAAATAATTCCACTTAATAAAATTCGTCATAATTATTCATTTATTGTAGAGACTCTCAATACAACTTTTGCATTATGTAAATTATAACTGAAGTTTGTTTATTTTAAAACGTCTTCTGGTTTTTCCGTGTCCTGGATCCTTCAACAGGCAGAAATAATTAATATCTGAGAAGCATCATAACTTTAACCAAGAGCTTAAAGTGCCAGGGTTTTTCTAGAAAAATATTCAGATTTTATTTTGTGATTTTAAAGGCTTTACATTGAAGATGACAAGAAATAAAAACGTACTTTCTTTTTTTCTCTCTGCTCTCGGCTCCCACACACTGAGCTGTCAGCCACTCGCAGCGCTCAGCCCCTCCCTCCTGTTTCAAATTCTTCTCATTAACATAAGAGTTAGAGGTAAATATGATTGAGATATTTGCTTCGTTCGACAAACAAGCTTAGGTCTATCAACACAATGCAGCCAGTTTTGCTAGTTTTGAGGCAGTTTATCATGATTCAGCCAAAGTAATGAAATGACAAACTACAGTCTGATTTCTGCTGTTGATATGTTTGTTCCTATTGAGCAGTGAAAGGAAATAAAAGCTTTACATATCTTTTACTTACTGGATTGTTTTTCTGTTTGTGCTGCAGAGCCACAGCTGTCAGCTAGCTAACAGCTAGCACATGTACTTTGACCCTTAGCTTCCAGCTAACAGCCACCCCCCTCTGATGAACCGAGTGCTGGAGTAACACAGCACTCGTTCAGTTGTGTTAACCAAACAGATGAAGTATCATAGCTCAGCTTAATGCTGTCCGTCAGAGACTCTGACCGCTGGTGTTCTGTTAACGGGCTGCTGGACCGGTCCAGAACCAAAATGTGTCGGAAATCCCGGAGAGGTCGGGAGTCTAATCTAAACATGGAACTTTAGATGAGATGTTGGATGTTGATTGAACTTTTCTCCAGTTAACCTGTGGAAACACGGCCAGCTTCACGGCAGCTGTCTCATTAAACGCAGCCAGGACAGAAGAACTCTGGGAACCTTTGAGGAAACGGGCTCTGGACCTTAAGGACGCCTCCAGATAATCTTCCAGTTTATTCTGCAGAACCTCTTTATGCTAATCTTGTTTGGATTTTTCTGCAACCTGAATGAACCAATGTTCTTGTTGTTCTGGTTTCCATCTAAAGCTCCAATAGAATAAATAAAGTCAAACTCAGACTAAAGGACAGCTTCCTTCTGAAATCGGCCCAGACTGAGTTTTAATCTTTTCTAGAGTTGCACAGATTAACGAGGTTCTCAGAGGATCATCTCCCGATCTTCCTCAGTGACCATCAACCAGTTGATATCATTTCTGTGGATTTAAAGCAACATTATCAGCAGTTTGACCTTTGCTCTGGTTGTCTCCATGTTTCTGCTGTGGTTCCTCAGAGCTTTCTGGGTTTTCCACTGTAATCTAATTGACCAGTTTAATCAGATTATCTTGTTTGGAGTGTATTTCAGCTCAGATGAGGTTCTTCTTGCAGATAAAAGCTCAGTTTGGATTTCTGCAGCGTCATTTCCAGGCTGGAGAACCGATTAGCCGTAAAGATGGCCTGGAATTTGAACATTTTGACATATTTCAACCACAAACTATGATTTTATCCTGATTTTATTTATGTTTAGATAATGAAGAAGTGAAAGGACAGAAGTCCATGGTTATGAATATTTTTACATGAAATGTCTGAGAAATCGTCTGGGGTTCATCTCCTCCTGCTCTGAACATCCACAGACTGAAACATCCTCCCTTCATTCAGGTTGGATAGAGAACATCTGTGAACATCAGTCTTCCGCAGATTCTCAGTCAGATTTAGGTCAGGACTTTGACTAGGCCATCCCATAATATGTTTAGGGTTATTGTCCTGCTGGGGACGGTGAACCAGTCTCAGCTCTTCATCTAGGATTTTTCTGACCTGTTTCTCTCTTGCTCTCGATGAAGGCGGACATTTTTCCCTCTGCTCCCTCCCTGCCCATGCCTGCCCTGCTTGCTCTGTTTTTCTCTTTTTCCTGCGGAGACACACCCGGTGGGATTCACCCTGGATTTATTCATGATAACAGGATTTCTGCTGTTTGGAGCTTGTGGATTCCTGGATTATCAACAATTTTGTGACAGACTTGGTCGAACTAGCGAACACTCAGGCTGTTGGTGTGGACAGAGACGAGTTGGATGTGAGTCTTGCTGAGACTCGCAGCCCAGTTGAGGACTCTAAAACTCACTAACCGGATGGAATCGATCTTGGAGAAGCTGCTAGTTTCAGTTCAGTGGAACGACCAAACTAATTTGGATGATTGGGAACTGAGATGTATCGAAGAGACTTTAGGGAAAATTGAAATTTATAATCTTCCTGACCTAAGACGTTCTGTTTCTGAAGTGGCTTTCCCCATGTGGCCTTGGAAGGGCTGCATATTTCCAATCTCCTTGAAGATATGTAAACACAGCGCTCTTCCCTCCTCACCCCCTCCTGTTTCCATGGAGTTGCAAAGCTGAATGCTTCCAAGGACATTCCTCGATAAACAACACCTCTATCGGACTTCTGCCGGGAGGCTGAGCAATGTGGCTTCATGGCCCCGAGACGTCACCGCCTTCACTCATGTCTTTGTTTTGCCCTTTGTTTTGTCTGAATGTTGCCATCTGCCCTGATGTGTCCTTTCCTCTTTTTCCTTTGGTTTGTTATTTTTGTTTGTATTTCCTTTTAACTCATGTAAAGCACTTTGAATTGCCTTGTTGCTGAAAATGTGCTTTATAAATAAAATTACCTTACCTTCTCTGTCCCCCAGCATGATACTTCCACCACTAAAATAATCAACTTCTGCCTTGTCTGCATTAAGCTGTGATTAACAGTGGTAGTAAAGAATGGATGTTAAGTATATTAATCAGGATATTCTAGTTTCACGTCGATAAAGCACTAAAAGGATAAAGGAGATCCATCCAGATGTCAGGAACTCTCCTCTTCCCTGTGATCTTCTGGATCAATTTCTTTACATTAATGTGTCAAACAGAGACGTTGAAGGAAGAAAGAACCTGAACAACACTGCCCCCTGCTGCCCCCTGCTGCCCCCTGCTGCCCTCTGCTGCCCCCTGCTGCCCCCTGCTGCCCGTCTCAAATTTCCCTTTTAACGCCTAAAATCAGACGAGTTTTTGTTGTCCACCATTTTGTTCAAACCAATCATCAGTTATTAAAATAATAATTATGACATTCACTTGCATTTAATTTAGTTTAATATGCAACAAGCCATCACACATCAAGCAGATGAATGCATGTCACTGTTTCTTCACAGTGACAGAAACCGCTGACTGCAGCTCCAGGAACTCCATAAAAACAATGAAATTAAATGATTGCACCATGAACGATTCTGAACAGTCTCACAATCTCCTGAATTGTTCACCAGCTTGTGTGTAATCACGTCTCAAGGTTTTGATGTTGATCTGGAGGGTGAATCCATCCTCTGCTGCCATGCTGTGGACTGGAAGCATCACTTAACATTCCTCCAAATTTAATCTCACTGTAGAACAGTGAGATTAAAGTCATAAAGAACCAGCTCCAAAGGCAGTGCAGACAGTGCAAGAAAAACAATATAAATACAATATAAACATAACATAGATGATGCTGAGATTGGATTTTTCTTATAGATTTAGTGACCAGTGGGAGGTACTCTGTGCGTAAAGTTGAAAATGTCTTCTGGTGTGCAGCAACCGGTCAGGAGTGTGGATTGTAATCTGTCAAAATGACAAACGGCCTTCAGATTCTTTGGTTAAAGTGACTCCTGCCTTGAGATAAAATCACATCATCTTTATTACCAGTTAAGTCCTGGTAGTATTCCAGTTCAGCCATCTTAAACCTGTTGATAAGATAAAAGTATTATTTGTTTTTGTTTTGTTTTAATAAGTTTTGGCACTACTGGTATTCATCCAACAGTAATCTGACAGCAAATGGCAGATAGACTTGCGGCAAAGGAAGTAAGGACTCAAACTCAAGACAGCTATGTTGAGGTCCGAAGTGTCTGAATATGAACTGCAGCTCTAACCACTGCGCCACACAATGCCCCACATGTCTGTCTTTGTTCTTGAATTCCCATAAACATCCAGTTTCTGGAACATCTGCTGCAGCATCTGCAATGTTGTTCATTGTCTTTGTAGAGCTGTGACTAGACCGCAGTATCCTCATCTGCAAGAACTTTTGGCAGCATCACTTCCTGCACAACCTGCTGCTCTGCATCGACGGCCTGGTTTCTGCTGTGGCAAAAGAGCCTCCTGACTGTTTCTCTGAACGCAGCGTCCAGGTTGAAGAAGAGAAGCGGGTCGAGGCAGACGTGGAGCAGGCTCAGGAACAGCGTGGACTCTTTCCCCAGAAACAGCTGCCTCTTGGTCTGGCAGTTCTTGATGACCTCAGCCTGGGCCAGAGTGTACGGCGTCCGCACCACATGGTAGGGAACAAAGCTGAGGGTGTAGGCCAGCGCCATGGCTGTCACACTCAGCACCACCCTCCTGGCATCCAGCCATAGTTTGGGGTCACTGTGACTGTGCAGGAGTCTTTTGAGGGCCAAGGCGCTGGAGATGAGCACGGCTGCAGAGGCGTTGAGGAAGAGGGCCGTGTTGAGAAACACGGTCAGAGTGTGCCAGTGGAGGCTGATTTTCTCCTTCAAAGATGAACAGCTGAGGTACTTTGTCACCTGAACGGAGAAAGCAGCAACACTTTCAGTTAGAGGCCATGGAAATCTAAAGGATCTTTGGATCCATTCACATCAGCCCTGTTTAGTCTGTCTTAATTGAACTCTGGTTCACTTGCCTAGCAAGTCTGGTTCTTTTTGAAAGGTGTGAATGCACACTTGGACTCCAATGTGGATCAAAAAAGCAAATTCTGGTCCATGTACAAACTTAGATCTTGGGTCAGTTGAAGTGATCTTTGGTTCTTTTGAGGCCAAGACTGAGATCAACCCTCCAAGGCCAAGAAGACCAGGAAAAATAGCCCTAGACTGGTCTAGAGCCCTCCATACCTGGAGGGCTAGGCATTTGGGTTTAGCCCCGCCTGCCAAGTGAGAGTCCAGCTGGTGGTGGAGATGCTCTTCTGAATATGCTGCTCCATAAAATAGTGTACCAAACCGGACTGAGTTAAACACCACTTAGTGGAAATGACATAAAACAAAAGACTCCCTTATCAAATACCCAAACACCTCAGCTGTCTGCAGGGAAAGGTCGTTTCAAACCTCAGACTTGAACTTGTCTTCATCATTTACCTCACACTCAGCTGGAGATCTCACCTCCATTAGGAACCAGATTATCCACAAGACATTGCGATGGAACCTCAAACCATCAACCCTCTGTTTAACAGCAACCACACAGCCCTCAAGCTTATAACCCATGTATTACCATAGTGCTACCTCCAACTTCCCTAATGAAGAAAACAGTCATAATCTTTACCTTCCAGTCACTTAAACTCATACCTGCAGGCTGGTGACCCACAAATACCTTCCAAGTATTGAGAGTCAGTCCAGTTTTTACTGACCAGCACTAGAATATCACATGAGAATGGAAATGGTTGGGGAACTAATTTAGGTGTTTTAGTCTCTTCTTGCGCTCAACATCTGTACAAAAAACATCTGTAGCATTGAGGAACTTGCAATGAACCTGTTCTACCCCTGGAGGTCTGCAGCTGAGGAGCTGGCGTTCAGCAGCAGTGATGAGAAGGTTCTCCCTGACCTAATCAGTCTCATTTCACTACCTGGTTAGATCCTCATCCACCCAGACTGTCCACTGCATTGCTAAAGCATAACTACAACTTCCTCAGCCAAAACCTTTTTTAATGTCACGTTTTACTGAGCTGGAGTTCCTCTCCCATTGAAAACACCTGGTGTTTCACTTCTCCCATGGTCATGGTGGAAATTTGTCTGGTCTGCTGTTATAAGACCGAAGTCAGACTCAGAAAACTTTGCTAGTGTTGCAGGCGATGGGGTTCCAAACGATTTAAACTTAAAACAGACTTCTCTGCAGAAGATAGACCTCATTTATATCATCCCACTGATTTCAGTAAAAGTTGTGGTACCTTATCTTCCTTTGTGGGAAGCGCCATGTTGGGCACCATGATGAGCAGCAGCAAAGCCCAGACCACCACCGACAACAGCCAGGCGAAGCTGGACTCCTGCAGCCGCAGAGAGCGCGCCGTGTGGCGGTCCTGCAACAGAACAGAGGCATGATACCACAGTCACAGACACAGATGGTCCTCACTGAATGTCCTGCTCTACCTTCAGGTAGCGGTCTACGATGATGAAGGCAAGGAAGGCAATGGATGCGTAAAGGCTGATGTATATGATGACGCCGCTGGCCTGGCAGTGGAACACCATGAGCTTCCATGATGCTGCCCCGAGGTCCTTCAGGATCTTAAATGGGAGGGCAAAGAGCAGCAGGATGTCGGCCACAAGCAGGTTGACCAGGTAGACGTAGGTGCTTTGCTTCTGCTGAGACACAACCAAGACATCCAGAATGTCAAATATCAAATTAAGTCAAATTATACCAGAGAGTAAGCCAGGGATCTGTGAAACACTCAACTACTCCATTCCTCCATAGCAACCATGACTTTCTTCCAGGTACTTCACTCCGTGGAGGTCCACGCCTGCTCAAAGCGGACGTCCGCCAGACACATCTGCGCAAAGGTAAATTTTTACGATTGCGTACTGTGTCGCACATTAAACTGCTCGGCGTGAAACAGTGTTCACATCTAACTCTTTTTGTGTGTGACAGCGAACTGATAAGGTTAACACTCAGCGCAAACGGTCGCAGGACACTCCTTAGCTGGACTGCCACTACAGTGACCACACTTACAGGTGTAGTGACTGCCTTGGTGGAGAAGACGGAGGGCTAGCAACAAAACTAGCTCATCAAACTTGTTAGTATCCACTTGAATTGTGTTAAATACAGAAATTTCGATAATCTCAACCATTGGTGGACAGTGTACACGGCTCACATGGTTACATACTCAGGTACAGCATGCCTGAGTACAGGGGCGGATCTACTGTGAGAGCCTTGCCACCCCAGCTGGCGACTATGAATTCAATAAATAGTTATGGCAAATCGGACATAAGCGCATGAAACTCACTCTTTTTTTTCGACAATATTGAATGCTACACAATTTAACCCGACACCTACTGCTGAGTAGTGGGAAGTACGAGAGAAGGACAGAGCGCGAGGCAGCAGCATTGATGGATATATATATTATTGGACTGGACATTACGTGACTTAAAGTGCGCCACACATGCCATTGCTGTCCTTTGGTCAGGAAAATACTACAATCACGCAAAGAATCTGAAAAATGGACGAAGTGTTTAGCAGTTAATTCAACCCCATGACAGCCATAGATAACAAGGTTCAAGAGTTTCACATTTCACAGGTGAGGAAAAAGTTTTAATTTAGAGAAAACATTGAACAAGTGAGCAGTGGGTCAGTTATGCTAGCCTAACTGTGGTTAGCCCGCTTTGATAGCCTTAGCATGTGCTGCGCAGTTCGGTGTGTTTTGGTTCCGTTAGCATTAAACAGGTCAACCCGCCACCACGTCATCAGTAGAGCAGCTGTTTAAATCAGCTAATCAACCCCCGCTGTGTTCAGGCGAAAACCTATTAATAATGACAATATAGACATTAAGCCTGACAGCATAATGTAACGGACTGGATGTTCAGTTTTGGTGTTTTTGCTACTTTTTGTGTGGGAAATGTTAGTTTGGTGTTGATTCCCCTGATCGGATTGAACGTATCTCTGCTTTATCTGCTCGTTGAGCTGCTGTCTGTCGGTTGCCATGGCAACGTGTTTGGTGACGCCGACACGGAGCAGAAAAAGCAGAACAGAAGTGGTTTTATCTAGTTTGGTTCTTCACCTGTTTATCAGCTTTATTGCACCTTTAGTGCGGCTCACTGCAGCCGCTGCAGTTCATGAAAGTTAAACAAGCGACAAAAACTGAACTAATCCGCTCTGTTCGTAAAACGTGGAGATATTTACAACGGTCATCAACAGCATATTTACAGCATATTTAAAATAAAACGACTGACCAATATAAGAGAAATTGGCCTTTTCTTGCATCTTGACATAATTAACAGAAACCAAACTGTTTATAGATTTGTATCCCGGAGAATTTATGTATCAAACATCAGTTTTATCATCTTTATTTTAAGTGTATCTAATAGTATATCTGATAACACATGGTGGCGCTACTAATATTGTTGTGACAGATTTCTGCTCGTCCTGCATTGGAACTGAATAGTTTTCTGGGCTCGATGCATCACATAGTGACTAATAGGCTCTGTCCAATCCAGTAATACATATCAATGAGCAGCAGCATGAAAGACGTAAAAATAATTAACTATACTACATTAAGAAATTATATTTAATCCTCAGTGCTACATGAAGCTCATTTTGAAACAATGCAAAAACAATACAGTGACAGGTCTGTGTAAGCTAAACGTGAGAATGAGACTATATATATATATATATATATATATATATATATATATATATATATATATATATATAAATTCCCTTCTCACCCTCCGCAGGTGGACTCTCTCTCTCTCTCTCTCTACCAGAGGCCTGGGAGCTTCAGGTTCTCCTCCAGTATCTTGGCTGTGCCTAGAACTGCACATTTCTTGACTGAGATGTCTGATGTTGTTCCTGGGATCTGTTTGAGCCACTGCTCCAGTTTGGGGGTGACTGCCCCGAGGGCCCCGATGACCACAGGCACCACTGTGGTCTTCACCTTCCAGGCCTTCTCCAGTTCCTCTCTGAGGCCCTGGTATTTCTCCAGTTTCTCCTTTTTCCTGATGTTGTGGTCACTTGGTATTGCTACATCCACCACAACGGCTTTCCTCTGTTCTTTATCCACCACCACAATGTCCGGTTGGTTCTCCATTACCATCTTGTCTGTCTGGATCTGGAAGTCCCACAGGATCTTAGCTCGGTCATTCTCCACCACCTTTGGGGGTGTCCCCCACTTCGATCTCGGGGCTTCCAGTCCATATTCTGCACAGATGTTCCTGTACACTATGCCCGCCACTTGGTTATGTCGTTCCATGTACGCTTTCCCTGCCAGCATCTTGCACCCTGCTGTTATGTGCTGGACTGTCTCAGAGGCCTCCTTGCACAACCTACACCTTGGGTCTTGTCTGGTGTGGTAGATCTGAGCTTCTATTGCTCTGGTGTTTAGGGCCTGTTCCTGGGCGGCCAGGATGAGGGCCTCTGTGCTGTCCTTGAGTCCAGCTTTCTCCAGTCATTGGTAGGATTTCCTGATATCAGCCACTTCAGTTATTTGTCGGTGGTACATCCCATGTAGGGGCTTGTCCTCCCATGATGGTTCCTCCAGCACCTCGTCCTCTGTTCCCCCTTGCCTGAGACATTCGCTGAGCACATCGTCTGTTGAGGTTTTGTCCTTGATGTATTTATGGATCTTGGATGTTTCATCCTGGACAGTGGCTCTCACACTCACTAGTCCTCTGCCTCCTTCCTTACGGCTTGTGTACAGTCTCAGGGTGCTGGATTTGGGGTGGAACCCTCCATGCATGGTTAGTAGCTTCCGAGTCTTAACGTCCGTGGCCTTTATCTCTTCCATTGGCCAGCTAATTATTCAGGCAGGGTATCTGATTACTGGTAAGGCATAGCTGTTTATTGCACAGATCTTGTTCTTGCCATTGAGCTGGCTTCTCAGGACTTGCCTTATTCGTTGGAGGTATTTGGCTGTGGCTCCTTTCCTTGTGACCTCATCGAGGTTGCCATTTGCTTGCTGTATTCCCAGGTACTTGTAACTGTGCTCTATGTCTGCTATTGTTCCTTCTGGGAGTGAGACCCCTTCTGTGTGGACGACCTTCCCTCTCTTTGTAACCATCCAGCCACACTTCTCTAGTCCGAATGACATCCCAATGTCAGTGCTGTAGATCCTGGTGGTGTGGATCAGTGAGTCGATGTCTCGCTCGCTCTTGGCGTACAGCTTGATGTCATCCATGTAGAGGAGGTGACTGATTGTGGCCCCATTCTTGAGTCGGTATCCGTAGCCAGTCTTGTTGATGATTTGGCTGAGGGGCTTCAGGCCTATGCAGAACAGCAGTGGGGACAGAGCATCTCCTTGGTATATGCCACATATTATATATATATATATATATATATATATATATATATATATATATATATATATATATATATATATATATATATATATATATATATATATATATATAGGACCACAGCAACCTCCCTGAACAAGCCCCGGTAACCATCACTGTGGCAGATGTCCAAGAAAGAGTCTCGGGTATGAAAAACTGGACAGCACCAGGGCCTGACATGATCCATGCCTACTGGCTAAAGAAACTCACTGCCCTCCATGAGCGACTGGCAGCTCAACTGAACCAGCTGCTACAGAATGGGACTCACCCTGAATGGTTAACTGAAGGGCGCACAATCCTGATCCAGAAGGATCCCTCAAAGGGTTCAGTCCCATCCAACTATCGGCCAATAACCTGTCTCTCTACAACATGGAAGCTCATGTCAGGCATCATAGCGGCTAAGATAAGCGGACACATGGATAAATACATGAGCACGGCACAGAAGGGCATCGGCATAAATAGTAGAGGAGCCAAACACCAACTCCTTGTAGACCACACAGTCGCCCGAGACTGCAAAACCCGACACACCAACCTGTGCACCGCTTGGATTGATTACAAGAAAGCCTATGACTCAATGCCACACACCTGGATCATTGAATGCTTAGAGATGTACAACATCAATAGGACTCTAAGAGCCTTCATTGCAAACTCGATGGGGCTGTGGAAAACCACCCTTGAAGCCAACTGCAAACCGCTTGCACAAGTGTCCATCAAATGTGGCATATACCAAGGAGATGCTCTGTCCCCACTGCTGTTCTGCATAGGCCTGAACCCCCTCAGCCAAATCATCAACAAGACTGGCTACGGATACCGACTTAAGAATGGGGCCACAATCAGTCACCTCCTCTACATGGATGACATCAAGCTGTACGCCAAGAGCGAGCGAGACATCGACTCACTGATCCACACCACCAGGATCTACAGCACTGACATTGGGATGTCATTCGGACTAGAGAAGTGTGGCCGGATGGTTACAAAGAGAGGGAAGGTCGTCCGCACAGAAGGGGTCTCACTCCCAGAGGGAACGATAGCAGACATAGAGCACAGCTACAAGTACCTGGGAATACCACAAGCAAATGGCAACCTCGATGAGGTCACAAGGAAAGGAGCCACAGCCAAATACCTCCAACGAATAAGGCAAGTCCTGAGAAGCCAGCTCAATGGCAAGAACAAGATCCGTGCAATAAACAGCTATGCCTTACCAGTAATCAGATACCCTGCCGGAATAATTAGCTGGCCAATGGAAGAGATGAAGGCCACGGATGTTAAGACTCGGAAGCTACTAACCATCCATGGAGGGTTCCACCCCAAATCCAGCACCCTGAGACTGTACACGAGCCGTAAGGAAGGAGGCAGAGGACTAGTGAGTGTGAGAGCCACTGTCCAGGATGAAACATCTAAGATCCATAAATACATCAAGGACAAAGCCTCAACGGACGATGTGCTCAGCGAATGTCTCAGGCAATGGGGAACAGAGGACGAGGTGCTGGAGGAACCATCATGGGAAGACAAGCCCCTACATGGGATGTACCACCGACAAATAACTGAAGTGGCTGATATCAGGAAATCCTACCAATGGCTGGAGAAAGCTGGACTCAAGGACAGCACGGAGGCCCTCATCCTGGCCGCCCAGGAACAGGCCCTAAACACCAGAGCAATAGAAGCTCAGATCTACCACACCAGACAAGACCCAAGGTGTAGGTTGTGCAAGGAGGCCTCTGAGACAGTCCAGCACATAACAGCAGGGTGCAAGATGCTGGCAGGGAAAGCGTACATGGAACGACATAACCAAGTGGCGGGCATAGTGTACAGGAACATCTGTGCAGAATATGGACTGGAAGCCCCGAGGTCAAAATGGGGGACACCCCCAAAGGTGGTGGAGAATGACCGAGCTAAGATCCTGTGGGACTTCCAGATCCAGACAGACAAGATGGTAATGTCGAACCAACCGGACATTGTGGTGGTGGATAAAGAACAGAGGAAAGCCGTTGTGGTGGATGTAGCAATACCAAGTGACCACAACATCAGGAAAAAGGAGCATGAGAAACTGGAGAAATACCAGGGCCTCAGAGAGGAACTGGAGAAGGCCTGGAAGGTGAAGACCACAGTGGTGCCTGTGGTCATCGGGGCCCTCGGGGCAGTCACCCCCAAACTGGAGCAGTGGCTCAAACAGATCCCAGGAACAACATCAGACATCTCAGTCCAGAAATGTGCAGTTCTAGGCACAGCCAAGATACTGCGCAGAACCCTCAAGCTCCCAGGCCTCTGGTAGAGGACCCGAGCTCAGAGGATGAAAGAGACCACCCACGGAGGGTGAGAGGGGAATTTTTTATTTTTTTTTATATATATAAAATAGATAGATACTGGCATTTGCTGCCACCCCATAAATATTTTTCTAGATCCGCCCCTGCCTGAGTATGTAGAAGCCTCTACTGTTGGTGAGATACAGTGAAGTGAAAAATTGGTGGTCCTCTTATTTCTGTAATCTGTGTTTGATTTGTTTGCACAGTGAAATGTTTCAGACCATCAAACAAATCTAAAAACAAATCACTTGTCAAACAAATGCATGATTATTGTCAGACTTGTAGAATTGTGACATTTCTTTAATACTAACTGATAACATGAAGTAGGTAAATTTTCCCAAGTGTCACATCATACACCAGTCTAAAGAAAAGTCATTGACATTAAGTTTGAGGCTTTAGAAATGCAGTGGAAGATGAAGAGAATCTAAATACAACCAAAACAAACATGCTAGCCTAGCGTTAGCAGGAGAAATGGCTCCTGGCCTTTAACCAAAGACTAAAGAGAAGAAGAGGCCTCAGTTAAGGTCCAATGTCATAATTTAACAATAAGAAACAGAGAAAAATGGCCTCCATGTGGGAGGAACCACTACTGACCCAGGAGAAAACAAAGTTGATCCCACATTTACCAGAAAACATCTTGATGATCATCAAAACTAACTAATGGAACAATGTTCTGAGGATCTTCCAGGAAGGTTTTGGTCTCAGAACCACAACACAAAATTAGCGTCTTTCTGACTACTGACCAAATATTTGTCCAGTGTGATCAATAAAATATATCAAACTTGTTCTAGTTGGTGTCAGTGTTTATAGAGACACAGCAGGAACATCACTGAGAGAAATGATAGGAAATCACAGCTTCAAGACGAGATCTGCTGTCCCACCTGAGACCTGCGGCTTTGGATGAAGCCCCAAACGGACAGCAGGCTCCCAGGCAGGCCCACGGCGAAGATGAGGATGTAGAGAACGATGAAGGGGCCCATCTGGTCGTTGACGATACACGAGTTCTCTTCACCTCCTCCTGGAGGTGTGATGTTGGAGGAGCGGAGCATCGTGGTCAGCTCCATCTGACTCTACAACACACAGGTTCCTGTTTGCTTCATCACACAAAGAGGAAGAGGAAGCAGACGTGGGTTTGTTGGCTGCTTACCGTCGTGATTGTAGGTCGGTCTTCTTCTGCTACATGCAGCTTCACTTTCTGCTGGAAGAGATCACAGCTCTTACACATTTACAGACGATGAAGGCTTGATGATGATGACTGAATGAAAATGGCTGGGATAACTTATTATACATGTATCTGAGTATAAATCAAATCTGAGGTTTGTGGTGAATCATCTCTAAATGAGTGAAATGAATTAAATCCAGCCTGATGTTGGTTCTGCTGGATCATGGATTGGGTCAACAGCAGCGGGTCTACTCCTTTGGTTCTGTTGAGGTGACTGATTGCGAAGCTGATGAAACTGGTTCCACTAACAGGAACATTGCAGCCTTCAGACGATGCAGGGACTTCCTGAAACCTGACGGTTTGGTCATGGTTTCCAATGGTTAATGGTGTCATCAGCCCTCCAACAGTTTGTTGGTCCTGTTCCTGAGTGATGGAGGCGTTCTGCTGCCAGTGTTCCTCATGGTCATAATCCTCCTGAAGGCTTTGCAGCTTCTTCTGCTTAAAGCCTGTGATGGCCGTTGGAGATTGAGCCTGAAAACATGTTTAGATCTGCTGGCTGAAGAGTTGATCTGAAGCAACCCGATGAACTCAGTTCACAGCAGAATCAGCATCTTGATCATCACACCTCTGCAAACCTCAGACGCCTCATCACCTTCATGTCTGAAGGTAAATCAGGTCAAACATGCTGCAGGTAAATGGAGGTGATTACAGCATCTGGATAACTTACATGGTTTACGTTTTTTATTGCTTTTACAAATAAATACATAAAAAAAATGTCAAGGTGACCAAATAGTCCAGAGGCCCAGTCAATTAGTGCCAGTAGTCTCTCAGTGAGTGGAGTCACCGGAGTGCAGTGGTAAGTTGTGCTAACACTAAATCACAAGTATTGCTAATGCTAAAGTGCTATGCTAGCACGGTATTTAGCAGAAGCTAGTGTTGGAGCTCAGTGTTCAGTTCAAATTATAAATGCTGTTGAAAGACTGAACCCTCAAGCATCCATTTCATTTTGACATTTTTTTGCTTTACATGATGTTTATGATACATGTTTTAGGATATTATGTTTATACATTGTTCTGATATTTGGTCAAATAAAAGTTTGTTTACTAAAGATTTTTTAACAGTTGAGAACCAAAACTTCAAACTTTATTCCACTGAAAGTTTACAAAACTGCCAAGAAAATTAGAATTGATCCTGAAAAGTTAATTTAAGGGAAACTAAGTGCACCAAATGTTTTCAATGTTAGCAAAAGCATTAAAGTGTTGAGCTAAAAATGAGGTTTGCTAGTAGAAGAAATGTTGGATCTGCTGGACCAAGGCTGGACGAGAGTTTGCCCAACGGGAAGAGACGGCAAGGTGAAGCAAAATAAAGTTTATGTCTGGAGTACATATTTATGAAATCACTTATCTTATACTACATGCTTTTATTTTATGTTGTGCTATTTTAAATGATTATCACTTCACTGTTCAAAAGCCCATCTAGGGACAAACGCTGTGAATTAACTGTTGCTCTGTGATGCAGACATGGGGCTGCTGCTCTCTTCAGTTTGTCTACGTCGATGTGTCCCTATTAAATAAACTTAATAATAATAATTATCAAATCAGTTTTCACTTTGACATCAGAGTTTATTGTGATTGATTTTAAAAGGCAATGAAGAGATAAAGCTCTTTTTATAGGCACTGCAGATGATGAACGTGTGAAAACCAAGCAGATTTCAGATCAGTTTCTGCTGAGGGAAGAAGAAGAAGTGAGCCGAGAGTCTGACAGGATGCAGACGAAGCCTCTGTGGTCTCAGAAGAGCTTTTCGACACGTCGAGGTGAAACAGAGCGTTCTGTAAAACCCTTAAATATGGCCACTGAAACACAACGATCAGCAATTTTCCAACAGTGACGCGTCTTCATGCAGGCTGTTCCAGACAGCCGTGGGTTAAAGGTCACCAGCAGCAGAATCCAGCTGAAAAACACTCATTCTGCCCGATTTCTCATCACTGTCCCACTCGCTCAGACAGACTCACATGGCCTTTCATGTCAGGAAGCCGTCGGCTGCTGTGTGTCAGACGGGGAAACTTTGTTAGAAACAAGCGGATGATCTGAGGTGACGAATCAGCTCAACAGAAACGGGTTTAGTCTCATCAGATCAAAATGACAGTTTCTCTCAGAAACGTCTTCACTCAGGCTGGAAGGCAGGAAGTTTTCTAAATCTGAAACTCCAGATTAAAGTTTTATTCAGGAAAATTTGTAAAAACTCCCTCAAAGAGACAAAATGAGCTTCACAGCTGCAGAGAAGACTCTGAATCTTCAGGTTAAAACCAGCAGAGGTTCTGCTTCACACAGAGTGACACTAAAAATGATCCAAAATTACCGTAAACAGAGAAATGAGGACAAGATGGCTGCTGCAGGTCAGACGACGGCTTCATCCTCATCCCTCTGCACGCTACTCTGAATGTTCCCTCTTTTGGATGTTTTTCTCTCTTCATCACTTCTCTCTGTACAAACACATCTTCACTCACCTCCTAATTTATGCTCAATTTCCCAGTAACACATCATTGACTTCCAGTCGGTGAGCTGAAGTCCAGTTTGATGAAACGTCACCATTAAACCAGTAAACTGAACTGGTTCAGTGATCTGATTGGTTGAATGTTCATTGTTTAATGTTTCTTCTTCCTGGACCTTCCAGGTTTCTCTGCTCTGTTTTTTGGTCAAGGTTCAAAACTTTTGCATTTATTTGCAAGTGGAAATTAACCTTCAGAAACATGTTAAAATAATCACCAGAGTGAGACATCTGTCAGAACAAACTGCCCCTCCGTTCTCCTTTCAGACTCTGAGCGTCGTCTCCAAGTTTTAACATCCGATCGATTTCTGATCTCAGCAGAGCCAAGTTAGACCTTGTTTACCTGCTGATCCGTACCGTCTCTGGGCCTCAGACCACGGGTTGGGCCCCTGGGAACGTGGCCCGGTTCTCCTGGGTGCGTTGGATTCGCTGCGCTGCTGCAGTTGACTGCTGCAGCAGACGGGGAAGGTGTTTTCCTGTATGAGAGTGAGCTGCTGTCGTCAGTGTGACCACAGACCCTGCCTCCTAAAACACACACACACACACACACACACACACACACGCACACACACGCACACACACGCACACACACACACACACACACACACACACACACACACACACACACACACACATGTTTGTGTTGCTATCTTTGTGGGGACTTTCCATTGACTTCCATTCATTTCTACAGCCTAAACCTGACCTTTACCCTTTTCCTAACCCTAACCATCACATACCTAACCCTAACCAACCAAAACTCAATTCATACCTTAGCCCTAAATCTGACCCCTGACCCATAAACAGGGTTTCCCCTCGTGGGGACCAGGCTCCGGGCCCCACGAGGAGCAATCGGTCCCCACAAGGTATTACAAACAAATGCACACACACACACGCACACACACACACGCACACACACACACGCACACACACACACACAGGTTTTCCCTGATGATTTAGTTTCAGGTTGATTCTCTTACTTAAATGTCACAGATGAGATGTTTGGATGATGACGTCATATTTATCAGAAACTGATTAATGTGCGTTTCACTGAAGGAGCAGGAAATGTGTGGTCCTGTTGTTCCTCTCATGGTCACTAGGGGTCCTCAGTGCTTTTTTTGCTCTAAACTTTTTCATTTCGCCTGTGACCCACCAACCAATCACCTTCCAGTATACACTCTTCCTGTTGTTTAATCTTCATCAGTCACTCTAAACAGTGTATTTGGGCTGCAGTTCATCTTATGGACTTATTTACATTAATTTCACTTAATTATTTTGCTTTTGCTATGACAACTTACTTTTTTGTGTTCATTTAACTCAAAACTTACAAATCTTTAACCTAAAGGAACTTTTCACTTTGACTTAAAACAATTGAGTTCAACGCCAGTTTTGTATCCTAAGTCTGACCAACTCAATTTATTATGATCATCCAACTCAGTTCATTAAGTTCTTCCAACTCAATTTGATAAGTTTTTATAACTTAATTCATAAGGGGGTTTAACATGACAAATTTAAGTCATTCTTACTGAAATCCCTTATTTTCTTCTGATAAACATTTAAAATCTCTTTGACTTAATTCTACAGAAAGTCAACTCAAACTTTTAAGTAGCTCCAAACTACATTTTAATACTCTTTTTACAGTGTCATCTAAATACACAAACCTTTTCCTTAAATGACCTTTTTACTTTGACTTTACTTGAAATAATTAAGTTCGATACCATGTCTGTCCCTCGTCTGACACCATGACTCAGGCTCACCAGGGACACGTTCCCTGGTGAGCCACCGTGGCGCTGTGGGAAGCGTCGTCGTCTCAGAAGGTTGTAGGTTCGATTCCAGCTTCCTCCTCTGCCACATGTTGATGTGCCCCTGGGCTCTTCACCTACAGATCTGCACATTAAATAAATCGACTCCAGCGTAAAGTGCTTTCAGTGTCAAAATGACTGGGAAAGTGCTGCGTAAGTTTATTTACCATTTTTGAAGGAAACTAAATGATTTGAGTAAGACTGACTTACATCTGTCATCTTAAACATACTTAATAAATTTGTTAAAAATAAATTAAATTGAGTTGGATGATTATAATACATTGAATTGGTTAAACTTAATAAATTAAGTTGGATAAACTTAATTGAATTGCTTTACTTATAGAAGCAATTCAGTTAAGTTGGTTCAACTACTTTCTTTATAGAGTGTCATTCTCTAATTATTTTGGATTTTCTGCTGTGATAAACTGTTTGGTTCTCCAGCTGCATCTCATTTTATGACCTTCATTCTGAACTGAAATAATGAATGAATGAACTTCGTCTTCCAGAAAGTTTTTATTAACAATCAAAATGATGAAAACACAAAAACGTTGTAAAGACATTTGAATTAAATCCCATCAAAGAATTCCTGATAGACTGAATATAGAAAAATATAACATAATGCACACAGATATGAATATTTCCAGAAATTAACCCTCTTGATTACAGAAATCATAGTTTTAAAAAAATGTTTTCTCAGATTATCTTCATTTGAGATTAACAATAATCTGACATTTACTTAATGCAAGAGCAGAAGAAAACAATAAGGACATAAATACTTTTTCCCAGCGCTACATTCACTCCTGTTTAGTCGACCAATCAGACGTGAACTTTGACTCATTATCACAAACTCTACATTTAAAGGGACCAGTGCAACTAAACCTCTGGAAAATGGGATTATTAGATTATTGGGAGATTATTAAAGAGATGAGGAGTGTTGAGCTGTTACATCCACGACTGTGGCTCTGAGGGAGGAGTCGTCCCGCCACACGTCGATGGGCCCTGGGCGCTTAACCCCAAACTGCCTACCAATCTGCATATCGGTGTGTGAATGTGTTTCTGAGTGCAAATGGGTGAATGAGACTCTCGGGTAAAAGTGCTTTGAGTGGTCAAAATAACTGGAAAAGCACAATATAAGTTCAGTCCATTTACCTTTAAACTGGAGCTTCTTCTCAGTTCAGGACTTTCATCAGAAAAGCAGTTTTTGTTGAAGCCACAGATCTTCATGGACAAACCAGAGACCTGGAAAAGAACCGGCTGGTTCCTTTTCTCAGCAGAGCCTCAGATAAACGATGAGCTTCGACTGTTACAAAGTGATTCCCAAAGAGACGTTTGATGAAACCGGCCATGCAGATGATTAGCTTGTTATTAGAAACTGTTATTTTAGTGGAGAAGCAGCGGCTCCACCACCAGATTCCCAGGCACACGTCCATGTCAACTAGTCCCTCCGGTCAGGATCCAGGTTTCATGACCGTCACTGAGGGTCAAAACGTAGACGGACCGGTAAATCAACAGCTTTTCTCTTTGGCTCAGCTATTGTGTTTCTGCACATAATTCACATCAACCTGAAGCTAAGCTAACTAGCCTGCATGTGACATTCACATTGTTGAAGCTTTGATCAGGGACGGTCAGTGAGAGTATCACCTTGGCCTCATCACAGCTGCTATCTAAGCGGCTAACGGTGCTAACGGTGCTAACGGTACCGTATCTCCATCCAGCTGTGATGCAAATTTTAAGCAAACATTTAAAATGTTGTAAAAAAGAAAAGAAAAATGTGAGATAAGCGTCTCCAGCGTCTGGTTTGGAGTGAATTAATCAGACTACACAGAGTGATTTTATCAGACGCTACGCATGGCCGTGATAAACAGGAAGTAGAGGTTGCTAGCTAACATGGACCACACATCTCAGATAAATGAAGAGTCTTCCCCTACAAGCTGGAGGCTTGGACTTTGAAATATTCCTGAGTTTTGTGTTTCTGGTAAGGCACACCGGACCAGTGGATGGGAAAATTAGACCTTATTCTGCAAATGTGCTTCCATCTCCCCTCTAGCACATTAACACCAAAACCACCTCAAGCGAGCTTAACAATGATGTTGGGAAATTAAGGATTTTGGGTTTTGCTGGTCCAACCACCTTTTTTGCTGTGATACTTAAAATGAGCAGAACTGAAACAGTGATGGAAACACAGAATGGACCGACTTTCAGACTCGCTTCCTTTGAACCTGAACCACCTGAAGCACGAGTGAAAAAGCCGAAACCTTAGAAAGATTCTGGGAGACGCTCGTAAAACCTTGGAAGTCATTGGTCGACACTAAACAGTCAGCATGACTCTACTGTCAATTTCAGTCAAATAACTGAATAAAGTCCCAAAAATGTGTTGACCTTGATGCTTATGAGGTTATATGATGATTAAATGATGTTTGAGAACACTTCTGTGTTCTTCCTGTTCATAAGAGGATGTTCAGGTTAAACTATTAAAGGTGAAGATCAACGACTTCCCTCCACTGGCGCCAGGTTCAGGATCTGTTGGTGATTCGGTTCCTTCAATAACTCCTGTAAGATGGATTTACAGCGTTTTCTTGAACGTCCAGTTTGGATTTTGGTAAAGATGGGTTCAGGAGCGTGTGAAGTCTACAAGACGCTGGTTTGCTTGGTCAGTGAGACGACTGACAACTTCCTGAGGTTCCTGAGGGAGTTCATCCATCCGTCGCTGCTGCGCCTGTCGGTGGTGTCCGGCTGCGTCGGACTGTCCGTGTTGTTGAAGACCCGCCTCATGGTCATCTGGGCCCGGAACGCCTTGCAGAAGATGAAGTAGATGAGAGGGTCCAAGCAGACGTTGAGGACCGACACCAGGACGGTCAGCTCCTTCAGGTAGAAGAACCACCCTCCCCAGGAGCAGACCAGCTTCTTCATGAAGGCGTAGGGAAGGCGAATCAGGTGGTAGGGGACAAAGCAGATGCAGAAGACCGTGACCAGAACCAGCATGTTCCGCCGGGACTTGGCGAGCTTCTTGGAGTTGCTGGAAATCGACTGATTCTTCTGCGCCTGCGCCAGCCTGCGGGAGGTGCTGTGGTAGAACCAGATGAGGCTGATGAGGACGGCCACAAAGATGGCGGCGGAGCAGGCGTGGATGACCTTGTAGAGCAGGCTGAGCTGATCGCTGTGCAGGACGTCACAGCTGACCATACCGGGCAGATTCTCCTGATCCTTCTGGGTGAGGAGGGACAGGATCACGTAGGAGCTGGTCATCGTCAGGAGGAAACCCCACGTCAACATGGAGATGATGTAAGCGGCTCGGGCCTTGTGGATGAAGTGATTTCCCAAAGGATGGACGATCTTCATGTACCTGCAGGAAAAAGAGCCATCATAAAGTAAAAAACCCAGTAGAACTGATTCCAGCTGCCGGCTGGGTAAAAACTAGGCTGACATGTTCAGGACGTGAAGTTTGGGGTTTTTGTGGTTGTTTGGGACCAGGACTTCCTGTTTCAGACAAAAACCAGCTGACAGTTTAATCAAAACGGAAAGCAGTGGCTCTGGAGATCGACTCAAACTCAAAGGTTTGGTTTGTGTTAGTTATCCTAAAAAACTCTGGTTTAAACTACCTTTTATCTACGAAAACTATTCAAAGAACCTTTATATGAAACTGGCACATGAAGCAGCAAGAAACATTAAGATTAGACAGGAAAAAGATAAGAGATAAAAACTGGCCTAAGAATTACATCAGTGACAAAAGAACTAAACAAATAAACAGTCATTTATATTAAAATCCATTTTTAAGGTTCTTCTTAAGTTTGGAGCAAATGAATTATATTTGTGTTGTAATTCCACTAGAGGGCAGTAGAGTAGAGAAAGTTTCATGTTGAAGCTCAGAACCTTCTGACATTGTTGGTGTCAGACCATTTAAAAGAGGAAAAATGGAAAATAAATGTGTTTAAAGGAGCTCCAGAGGTTCAGGGATCCACCACAGATCTGGACTCGTTCCTGGAGCCGTCGTCCCGATAAGACGCTGGGAGATTATATCTGACATTTGGAAACCCTTACACCAGCTGAAGGAGGATCCACCACCTGGTTTCAGGTGAGGAGTGGGAGAAGACAGATGGCTGGACGGATAGAAAGCGATGCACAGCATCAAAGTTTAATCACGTCGTCACTGAAGGTTCAAAACCGAAACCTGAGCCGCCTCAACCCGTACATTTACCACTTCTCCAAGTCCAGACTGTCAGACCGAGCCAAGCACAGAGATTCTGTGTTTTTGGTCAGAACTGCCACAAACACACAATCTAAGGATTTACTCAGTCAAACCAGCAAAAAAACATTCATGGAGACAGAAAAAGACAAAACCTTCAAAACAGAGAAGATTGTTCAGATGAAACGTTTCAGACTGAATGTAAGAAACTCTCAGGCCCTAAAGGTTGGAGCAGGAAGTCAAATGGTTTCAAGATGGAGATAAAAAAGGAAAGAAAAGAAATAAAATACAATCCGAAACAGGCAACAAGAGCCAAGTCTATCACAGACGTACAACTCGAACTCGGTAACTTCACAGGCTGAGTTTGAAAGAAGCTGTAGAGATTAAAATGTGCATAGATATTTATATATATATATTTATAGATTATTACATCTGCTTGGACTCGAGTTCAGAAAAGGCCAGATTCACAGCTGGGTCTGAGCCAACGACGCTCCAGACATCAGTATTTTTCTGTTAGAGGTTTAACCTCTCAGCTTTCATGGATACATTTAAAAATGTGAACAAGTCGCCTTTCAGGAAGGTGCTGGTAGCAAAGCATCTTAATAACTTCTTTATGTTTTGACTAAACCGCGATCAGGAGGCTTCATATTCCTGAATGGTTTAAACAAAAACAGGGCTGGACTGATAACGAGTGGAAAAGAAAAACCTCCAGGAAACTAGAAGCACTTCAAAGCACTTTCCACTGGTC
This sequence comes from Poecilia mexicana, assembly GCF_051168715.1. Lineage (NCBI taxonomy): Eukaryota > Metazoa > Chordata > Actinopteri > Cyprinodontiformes > Poeciliidae > Poecilia > Poecilia mexicana. The sequence goes on from NW_028263382.1 coordinate 5,198,841, forward strand.
CTTGTTATCCGGCTCAGTTATTCAAATTAGTTTCATAGTTTTCTATAGGAAGCCCAGCAGAGCCCGGAGCCGCTGGCCTGCCACCGACCGACGCTCCCATTGTGTCGTTGACTTTGCAGCAGCAATCCCTCATGCACATGACAACAGAGAGGAAAAACAGGAAGCTGGACCTGGTTCTGCTGGGTTCTGGTCCAGCAGAACAGAACCGGGCTCAGCGCATGCAGCCATTTCATACCACAGCTCTGAGTCTTCAGACCAGAAAACATTTCAGCTCTGGAGCTGAACAGCAAACTGCAGGAAGTTAGCATGAAGCTTCGCCTGCGTTCGCTAAACCACATCCTTAAACCTGTTCTCAACTTTCAGTGTGAATCTCATGTTAACGAGTTCACACAAATACCTGGTTTCTGATCTGGAGCACCTGAGCCTCTGACCACACAGATACATGCAAAAATGTGCAAATTTAGCACAAGATGCTCCGGTTAGCGGTAGAGAAGGGAGGCAGGCCACGCCCACAAGAAACAAGAAGTAAACGGGTCCAACCGGCCGTCGGGCTCAGACATGTCCCGGCTCTGTTTTCATATTTTCTTGTTGTTATTTACATAGCAGTGATCTTGTTGCCCTGGCAACAATCAGACGTAAAATGAATTTGTGAAAACAGGAAACTGAAAATGTCCCAGCTGAACCCGTTTGGCTTGGTGTCAGTAGCTCAGCCCTAATAAATCCCTGCCTCACTGATCTCGCAGCTTAATCACCAATAAAGACGCAGTCTGAGCTCAAACCGCTGACCGGATAGATTTTAGCCACACTTATTTTTTTTAGATTATTTTTTTCATATTTCACCCAACCTGAGTCAGAAGGATGTCAAACAACCTGCCGACATTTTCCTGGACCCCAGATGTTTTAGTTACAAACACTCAGCGTGTAAAACGACCCACATTGTTTTCCTCTCATCACAAAACACACAGCGGCTCAGTGGGAGGTTAAAACCACAGGATTCCCCTCTGCATAACTTCAGGACAAAGACTGAGAACATCAGATGAGGCAGTTTGATGACCAAGTCCCGCCCCTTTCTCCCACTACAGCTTTATAAAAAATAAAACATAATTTTTTAAAAACTCTGGAGTAAAATAAAACTTTTCACTGTAAAACTATGTAAACAACGATTTAATTAAACATTAAAAAGTACTAAAACATATTTTCAGCCTGACGCTGATCCAACAGGCCATCACATTGCTGTTGTGAAGACAGATCATGAAACGTTATAATCCAGACCATAATAATCAATGCTGCAGTTATTATCTACAGTAGCTCCAATGTAACTTGGTTTAAAGGACCTCAGTGTTTCAACAGTTTTGCAGTTTTCTGGATGTTTGTTCCAGATTAGTAGAGAACAGAAACAGAATTTTATTCAAAGTGCAGCAGCTTAATTTTTCCTAAATTATCAATTAGATCAAATGTTATATCACCCATTATCACTTATATCCTCCGTCTGTCAGACAGAAGAGACAGGGAGCTTTTCAGGTTTGACAGCATCCTCCACAGATGCTTTTCCTTTCTGTAACCTGGCTCCTTCAGCCCCACCTGGTTGCCTCTGCGCCTACAGCAGACGTCCGTTTCTGCAGTGAACTCAACCAACTGTGAGCTTTCAGAGCTGCTCTTTGTCAAATGAACTGCTGGTCTTAAAGGGACAGATTGAATTAGAGAAAAAAACTCTGCTAAGATACATCTTCCATCTTCATCATTTCCCTCAGTCCGTGAACGAAGAGGCCAGCAGGGAATCCTCCCGATTTCCTCAAATCACCATGTAAGCTAACGAGGACGCAAAGGCAGAAACACGTCGTGACGAGGTAATGATCATCTTTTGAACTGCTGTGAATCTGTTTATAGTAACAAGTTTTCCTTTGGATTGTTTTCTGTGTGGATGTTGGTCAGCAGAAATGGCTCCTGGTCTTTAGCCTAAAGAGAAATCCTCCAACACTAAAATCCTCCATCTTGTTTCCATCTGGTGAAGAAGGAAGTTGCTCTCAGTGTCTTCAGAGGTTTTGTGTCGTTTCCTTCAGTGGTTCTTGGTGCAGCGCCCCCACAGGCCAGGAGGGGAACAGGTTGGTTTGACTCAGAGCCACAGCAGCTGGAGGTGGAGCAGATGATGGAGTTCTGGTTCCAGTAGAACCGGGTCGACTGGACTGAAGGAGGAGAAGACAGCCAGAAACTGGGGACTTGATTACTAAACGCTGGTGGGTGGGTAGGTGGAAGACAGGAGGACTGTGGTTGGACAGAGGGACACTGAGGGAGAAGTGACACCAACGATCATCAACACAGTAGAAATAAAAGTTGGTACGAAGTTGTCAACAGGAACAATCTAAATTCAGCAGATGGTGACTGGAGGACTTCATGCTGTTTTCACTGCAGGTCCTCGTGTTGAGCGTCCATCTTGTTTTATTCATGCTGGGCTAGCTTGGACATGTCAGCCTGTCTGCAGACAGACGGATGAGCCTCCGGTTGTTTTATTGGTCCCAGCCAGAAATAATGTTGGTACCTTATAAATCGGCCCAGTCCCATTTATAACCTGCTTCCATATTTCATTGTTGAATTATTCGTATTGTTGTTGATAAATAGCAAACGCTTACTATTATCCAGTTAAATCCTGCTTTGAAAGGACAAAATCAAAATATTTTTCAGTGTTTGAACCATAAAACGTAAAGATATTTGTGTTTTATTGATTATTTTATTTTGGGCAGAAAATCTTCTGTCATTGGAAATCTGTCAACTTCCCTTTAAATGGCGTCTCATTTAAAGGGACAGTGGGCTGGACTAACGAACAACCTGCTCATTCCTCTGATTAGATTTGCTTAGAGTCGTTTTTATGGAACCAGAAAAGCAGAAAGGCATTTCACCAAGTCAGTAATTGATTTAACAAATATGAAGCCTCAGGATTTTCCAAGAGAACCAGAAGAAAGAACTTTAGTGAACAACAAGACAAGACCTCTGGATTGAATTGCTGAATGTTAATTTGTTTGCATTTAAAGCCGCAGCATGCCGTTAGGTATCTGAGTTTGGATCCATCAAAACCTTTTCTGCTCCTTCAGCTCCAGAGCTAACGCAGACAGACTGCAGCTCTGCTACAAACTGCCACTCAAACATCCCAAAATGACACCAGCTTATGCTTTGCAGACACTTTAACCCCTATTGACACTGAAACTGAAACTGGTTTCACCTCTTACTGCATGATTTATTCAGATAGCAATAATCCGACCCAGGGGCTCTGCCAGGAATCTTTGGCCCCCTGACAAAAGCTTCCATTGGGCCCCCCTGACCAGCTGCTGTTACAATTTCTTGAGTCTATTTGACCCATAAAAAGCGTCACAATTTTAAAGGCCTGCATCTGCCTTGCTCTCTTTGGTTCAATACTGATAACTAGTACAATATTTTCTGGTCATGAATTTTAATTGCAAGAGTAAAATTCAATCCACATCCAGTCTGCAAGTAGGTTGTTTACATTTTTCTATTAGTTTTAGATACTGAAATGTCTCTACCAACAAGCAACCATCAAAAGCAACGTGCAAAATACACATAAAACAATCCAGACTTCTCAAAATGTTATGTAGTTGCATTTTATTCAAGCTGCAGTACATAACTTTAATAAAAATATGTTTTCTCCATATTTGTTAAAGCTGTCACCATGTTGTAGCAGTTTGTTATGAGACAGATAATCTGTGAAAACAATCAATCTCCTCCATCTGCTTCCTGAATTACTATTACTGGCTAAAGTAATGAACCGTTCTGACCAAAACAACCAATCAGAACCAGGAGGAGGGTCTTAGCGCTGCCAATCATCCTCATTCACTCACTGCTAAATGTGCTAATGGGGGAGAAACAACTTATTACAAGAAACTGTTTATCTGCCATCATTGGTAGCTATGCTAACTAAACTGAGCATTCACAGTTTGAATCTGCATAGCTCCGTGCTATGCTAGCTGCAGCACGGCACAAATCGAGGGTGAGGAAGGATGAGCAGCACCACATGAGATTGTGATTGACAGCACTAAAATTCTCCTGCCACTGACTGGTTGTTTCAAGCACTGGGAGAAGGCAGAGGAAACAGATTTTCACAGATTACCTCTCATACCAAACTGTCACAACATAATGACAGTTTTAAAAAATATGTGGAAAAAATATATTTTTATAAAAGTTACATACTGCAGCTTTAATTTCACTCAGGAGAGAACAGGTCAGGAGGGACGTGGGTTAGAGCTGCTGCTGACTGACTCTTCTGTTGTTAAGTGGTTAAAGGTACAAGGGACAAGTTAAATATATGAATATGTTGGTATTTTTTTTCCTTAATTCATTAAATGCTAATGAAATGGAGGTAATCAGCAGTCTGTAGCTAAGCTAATTATGCTAAATGGTTGATAATCTCCCACAGTCTACTCACCTCTCGGAGAAAAACTGGGTTATAAATTCACACTCTCGCCTTTTTCTCCCTCTCCCTCTATTTTTTTTCTTTTTCTTTTTTGAAAACCTGACTTAATAACTTTTCTTAGCAGCATAGTAGCTGCCACAGTCGTTCCTGTTTTCCACTGACTGCAGCTGAACAGCGTCACGGTGAAGCTCCAAGCAGGAACGAACCATTTAACGCAGATCCAGGGGGTTCAGGGCAAATATGGAGGCGTTTGTTGATCTGGGAGGGGTAACATTAAATTTTTACTGCTAAAAACAATCTTCGAAAATACAATATGATTAATTTTGTAATTGACAGGGCCCTGATTTTTTGTTTTGTTTTGTTTAATTTCTATGAACAATAAATAAATGACCAAACTGCTGTCCGATATGTTCCTGAATGTAAAACAGGCATCAGCGGATTTGTTCGGTCCTGGATTAAGCTGTAATCGCTTAATCCGTCTGTAGGGCTATCAGCCCTACAGACGGATGTGAAGCTATGTTCTGGTTTTAAATCTATTTCTGCATTTCTAGAATGTATAATTTGTCATCTGTCAGCCAAAGCACGTCACAGTTTTTATATCTTTACATCATCTCTATGCAGAGGATCCAGGACATAAATAGTGTTTCATTCTGTTTCTGTGTATCTTTGGCAGATAATATGCAAATGAATGAATCAATGAATGAATGAATTTTGGGGTTGCTTTCTTCTTGTAATATGTTGGAATGACCTGAAAATAATCTGAGATGCTTTCAGTTGGTCGTTTCTGGTCGATGCTGTGCAATAGCTCAGGCCTACCTGTTGGCGGCGATGTAGCCCATGAACAGGATGCTGGCGTACATGTTGAGGTAAAAGGCGGAGGCGCCGAAGTTGCAGTAGACCTGTCGGATGAGGGTGGAGTTGGTGGAGAAGTTCATGATGCGCAGCGGGAGGCAGAGGCTGATGAGGAAGTCGGAGGCCGCCAGGTTCTTCAGGAAGACGGTGACGCTGCTGGACGCCTGGCGCTGCGACACGCAGAAATAAACCCGCAGCGTGAATCCGTTCAGGACCAAACCCACCTGAGGACGACAGGAACCGAGTCACACTGCAGCGTCGACAGCGAGCCATGAAGCTCCAACCAAACACTCACCAGAAAAATAAGACTGTAGATCACCATGAAGAAGGTGTTGGCCGATTTGTGAACGGGTTCACATTCGGTGGAGTTGCTGTTATTCGTCGTCTCTGGGAGGACGGACGGCGAGTCTGGACCGGCTCCTTTAAAGTGACTCATTTTCAGACGACGGCAGCTGTTCTGAAATAAAGTGAAGGTAGAATAAATGCTTTTAGCTCCAACAAGGTGATTAAAAGCTCAGCATGCTGTAGCTCACATTATTCTGGTTCCGTGGTTTCATGTAGCTGATTTAGCTAACCTTATTTCAGGCTACCGTTTTTAGCTCAGTGTGGTTTAGTCATCAGTTTCATTGTCGGCGTGCTCTAATTTAATTCAGCTTAAATTTCCATGTGCTAGCTAAACTTGACTTATTTTTAGCTCATATTAGCTTGTCTTTGCTATGTTTAGTTTCAGGTAGCTAGCTTATGTTTACCTTATTTCATCTTAGCTTTGTTACCTTTTCCTCAGCCTTCCCTTATTTATCTTAGATCGCCTTTGCTTTGCTTAATCTATATTAAAATTAATTTAATTCTTCACTCTTGAGAATTACACCTCGTCTCTCAGCTTTGCTTGATGAAAAAAGCTTTAGCTCATATTTTGTCTCAGTTTACCTGAACACATGATCTCTGTTGGTTTATTTTAGCCAACCTCAGCTCATAGCCATCACTTAGCTTAGCATATTTAACATGACTTAAATTAATTATGTTTCGCCTGATTTCCTTTGATTTAACTGTTCTTAACCTTTTCCAAGACTTTAGTTTAGTTAGTTTAATTGTTCTTAGCTTTTTAAAGCTTAGCTTGGTGTATTATAACTTAGGTTAGCACATCTAAGTTAAATGGACTTAAATTAATGACTATTAGCCTACCTTAGCTTGGTTTAACAGATCGTACCTATTATTAGCATCTCCTATCTTAGTTTTAGCTTACTTTAGCTGAACTCCGATTACCTTTGTTAATTTAGGTTATCTTTGTTCATAATTTAACATAATAAAGTTAAATAGTGAATTTCAGATTGTGTTTATCATCACATCTGATTAAATACGTCAAGAATCTACTCCAGTATTTACGGGAACCCCTCTCATCAGAGGTTTTATCTTTTGCGTCAGTGGCCTTTCATCTCAGAGACGTTGGTTCACATGGAAAGTATGTCGTATTTTATTTTCAACCTGAAACATTGTGGGCCAGACTGAGGTCAGGTTCTGAACATTAATCACCATCTCTGCCCTCCGAAAGTGAGAAGCAGCTTATCGAAACATCAAACATCTGCAGTCAGCCACAAACAGGCAGACTGTTGATAGAAACATTAACAGTCATGAGAACGCGCTGCTCACATGCTGAGGCAGATTTCTGCTCAGTTTATTAAAATGTTGAAGGAAATATCTGCTTATGTGGCAGCATGCATGGAAAAAAACAACTGGGAGCAACAAGTTGTTTGTGGTAAAGTTATTCATGTTTGGCTTCACAGCTCGGCCTTCATCTGGTGGCAGGCAGGAACTTTACAAACCAGTTCAGCACAGACATTTTTATTATCATAGGTGTGAAAGGTTTCCCCCAGCAACCCTGCCGGCCTAACAGTCCACCGTGGTTTTGTAGTAAAAGATGTTAAGTTGGCAGGAAATGTAAAAATATTACTGGGTTATTATAAGTTACAGGAAAACATCACCAGTGAAAAGCCACACAAACCCACAGCTAGTCTTAAAAACATCAAATCAAAATTAAAATGAATATCAATTATTTGCACTTCTGTTTAATCCAAATTAAGTCAGCAGCTCCATCGGGCCCCCAGGGCTTCAGGGGCCATAAATGCTGATATTCTAACACAGATTCATAAATGTAACATTTATTTATTGAGATGATCAATGCTGCTGAATTTGGTTTAATGCTTTCAGCTTAAATTAAAAGATTTTAAACTGTTTAACATTTAAATGTAAGATTTTAAGGAGCTGGTAGGTTTACTTTGTAAAACTTCAAAGAACAATATTCATAGCTAATTGTTTTGTTGCCATAGCAACAATCTGATGCTGCGAGTTTAATCTTTGAGTTTGAGCTGTTTGTTCACAGATACAAATGAATAAACTGGATTATAGCTGATTGTTTTTAGGTTGGCCAGTTAAACTCCTCCTCCTCTCCCAGATTAAATGTAACACAGAAGCTGTTAGAGCTGCTGATGTTGTAGCTACAGGGGCCCCTCAGTCAGATTCTGCCCCAGGCCTCATCAGCCTTGGACCGGCCCTGCAGGATGAGGTAAATCTGCTGCACTGAGCAGAGATGAGCAACAAACAGGAGATTTAATTCAATGCTGCTAATGTGGCTTTAGCAGCTCTGACATTTCATGTCTGCTGAGTTTTAATAAGAATCTCAGAAACTGTTTTGGTTGCTGGAGTTTATGGGACGAGAGTTTCAGATCTCTGCTCGGCCGCACGCATCAACTCTGGCTACGTGGACAAAGCATTTGGTGTGGGTTGGTGCATCTGTAACCAGAAAAATAATAATAATATAAAACCAGCGTAATGTGTGACATCGAGGAGAGGCTAAAGCTCCTCCAGGGGTTTAACCACCAACACTCCGGGAACAAGAACTCTGTCAGTGCAGACAGAGCCACTTGCTCTGTGAGCGTGAGGAGAAGTTTTGGTAAGAAAGACATGAAGTCCTGCTTTCAAAATGAAAGTGTGTGCTCTTGGATTATGATAGAATAATTTCTCTCATATTCATTCAGTAAAACTGAAACTGCGGCTGTGAAATGTTACTTAAACTTCAAGAAAATATTCCAGATTAGGCCACCCTGGCTGGTTGAGGTAAATTTCAGAAGTGTACTTCCTCTTACAAATCGACTTCTGCTTTCATCTGCTTAGTTAATGTTGAGCCCAAACCTCATGAGAAACAAGATTTATGTTGTAGTGATATTTGGTAAAAGTGTTTAGCTTTGAGCTAAATATTTAGCTCGCTAACCAAATATTTAATTTTAAACTTAAATAACCCAGATTATTGCTGCTAATCTCTGACTGTGTAACATCACAAATTGCTCCCCGTTCTTTATTTTATTTAGTTCATGGATTACTGGATAAGGACGTGGTAATGCTGCTTCTACCAAACACCCGACACTGATGAGACTCCAGCTAATGACTGCAGCAGCAGAAGCTAAGAGTCTGAATTTCAATTTTCTCTTGATTTGGTGGATTTTAACAGATAAATGCTCTGCTCCTGTTTCCATGATATCAAGAAGTAAACAGAGGGCGGGTGGCGGCGGTTAGCCTGACAAACTAATCCCTTCACAAATGGCCCTGCATCCCATGCAGACTGCTTTTTACCGTGGCAGATTGACTCACAGCCCAGGGCGTCATTCCATCAGGGGGCGGCATGCGTTCTCAAACAAAAACATTAGCCATCAGTTTTTTCTCATGTTTTGAACCTTCATCCAATGAGAAGTTGGCAATGGATGAACGTGTGAATGTTCATGATACTGAAGTTGGTATCTGACTGACAGACTCCTGTTCAGTCCCATATTTAAAGGGCAAGCACACCGTTGCGCTAACAGCATGCTAACTGCTGGTGGTCGTCTCCAGAACAGCGGAGAACCAAACTGTGAACAAAGATCTTTTTTATTTCCATCTTATGCAGTTTGGTTCCTGCTCTGATCAGTTAATTATCACAGCAGTTCAAGGAAAACAAATTAAACTTCAAAGAAATGAGTAGGAACTCATTTGCTGACATGAAAATAGCCTTTGAAGCTGTAGACCGCAGGATTTGATTAGTCAAATTGAGTCATTCTGATGTCTCACTGGAAGTGGGCGGATTGATGCCATGTAAAAAACAAACTAACAAACTAAGATGGTGTCAGGGCAGCTAAATCTGCAGGGCGCAGTGGAGTCCCTCAGGGCTCCCTGCTAGAGCCGTCCTGTTCTGGCTGCAGCGACATTAACACCAGGCAGAGACGCCGCAGAATGAATGCATCTAATTCAGAGCTGCCTCTAAAATTTAGTCTCAATTTCAAGGTTCAGGAAAGTGATGTGAAAACGTGATCAGATGCTGAGAGCAGATCGATGAGGCAAACCTTCCCGCTGAACAGAAACCGACGTTTTAACTCGAGAGGAACAATCTAGAGTTGTAGATCTAGATCTTCAGTTCTTCCAGCTGGAAACCAGAGATCAGGCTGACCTGCGACCTCTAACCCAAACTTTCAGAACCACATAAAGATGGTTCCAAAGTCGGCCTTCGGAGGACTAGTGTCAGTTTTTATGCTATAACATAAATTTTAGTTTGGGTTCAAACTTTTCATCTTTCCTTTTCTGTAATGTGACGTTTTGCCAGTTGTTTCCTTTTCATCATGTAAAGCTCTTTTTACACCCTGTTGCTGAAATGGGTTTTATAAATAAATTTGCTGCACAAATTATATCCTGGACAGTGGTGCAGCTGGTAGAGCTGTTGTTCGATTCCCGGCCCCGGGTCTTTCTGCATGGAGTCTGCATGTTCTCCCTGTGCATGGTAAACCAATCCTCCAGCTGCAGCTGATCCAGAAGCTGCTGCTGCTGCTCTGACTAAAACCAGGAAGATGGAGACATAACACCAGTTTTAAGGTCCCTACACTTTAAAATACTGTTAGTTTATAAACCACTGAACGGTTTAGCACCACAACACATTAAAGATCTGTTATTGCTGTACCAACATCTAGACCCCTCAGATCTTCTGGTTCTGGTTCTGCTCTGCATCCAGAACCAGAACCAAATGAGGAGAAGCAGCATTCAGTTTCTATGCACCACAAATCTGAAACAAACTTCCAGAAAACTGTAAAACAGCTGAAACACTGAGAGCCTTTAAATCTCAACTTTAAACCTGTTTAGAGCTGCTTATGGCTAAATTAGGGTTAGAGTGGGTTTGATGTTTTTAATGTTTTTATCTTTACTTTTATCTATTTATTCATTTCTTTTAAATGGCGTTTTAACTAAAACTCTGTAAATTCTGTCCTCTCAGGCGACGGGGATTTTTCAAAATCTCTTTCTCTTTCTTACTGTTTATTCAATGCCACATGCTGTTTTTATTTTTTTTCTTTAATTATGTGAAGCTCTTTGAAATGCCCTGCTCCTGAAATGTGCTATACAAATAAAATTTGATTGATTGATTGAACATGTTTGATTCCTCATATTGATGCATGATCTGTTTTGGCAGAAATCAGGAATATTTAAATTTAACTTATATTTAATGTCTGCTGCAAAAGTCATACTGCACAGATTGAATGAATCTGGACTGAACTTAAGGATCTCTAACCTAATCTGTAAAACGTCAAACTGGATTATTTGTTATTTATATTGGAAACATTAAAAGATCCAAACTTTTTTTTCAGACTGAACTTTTCCTGCTTCAGGTCCGTAAACATTAAATTATTTCTGTTTGGCAAATGGCAGAAAAATGAGACGGACATTTTTTTATTTTAGAGAATTTGATTAAATCTTTTTAATAGAAAGATTTAAATCCTGAAATAATTATTGTGACCCAAACGAACCCAAAACAGGAACGGTTAAAATCAGATTTAATACCAAACAGAATAATCTTTTCTATAAATTTGTGGTAAAACCTCCTGAGTCCAGGAATCAGTCCACATGGAGACGAATCAGAATTAAACTAAAAACACAGATCAGCTTTAAAACATGCAGAGAAATGGAAAAAACGAGAGCGTAGAAAGCAGAACAGAACCTCGTGATTCGGATAGAAAGCTGCTCCCACTTCTCTATTGTCTGCTTTGAAGATAGACTCATCAAAATATCAACCTATAAATTCTTAAAACCTCTAATATTCTGTCCGTCTGACGGATATTTATCCCTCTGGGAGGCAGAACACCTGAGATCCTTCACCTGCGCGTCTGAGAAACGTGTTCTCATTTACAGCCAATCTGCAGATTTCGTCTCTCCACACCAAGAAGCTGTTGCAGAAACCGCTGAACCACATCAGAGAGAAAACCTGAACCGAAGGAAGCAGCTGCTTCCCAGCCTGCTTCCAGGTGTGAAACCGCCGCAGCTCCTCCAATGTTCAGTAAACTGAGTAATGATGGATCTGAAGCAGATCTAAACATGAAGCGTGACCTGATGAACTCCAGCCATCCACAGAGCCAGATCAGCAGCAGAGTTAAAGCTGGACATGAGCAGATTTACCTGCTGGACTCACCTGTGTGCGTCTGCCAGCCTGAACCTGCAGATTACTGCTCTGACTTCCTCCCTCTGTGAGCTGCGCTGCGATCGCAGCGTTGCCCTCCTCGCTGCTGCCGGGGGGAGGAGGAAGAGAAAAACAGAAACTTGTCTGCACTGCTGCTCATTTGCAAAGCAAAAAAAAAACTCAGTTTTCCTGGTCTGCTGTTTTCCAGAGAAAACTGGTTTACAGGCTGCAGGAGGAAGAAGCTGATAATGAGGCCTGTGTTGTTCTGCTGAAGGAAACGCTGCTTATCAGGGAAACGAGGAGCTGCAGCTGGAGGCGTCTGATTCTCTGGGGTTTCCTCCAGCTTGAGACGAACCGCTTCAGTAAGGCTTCATTTGAAGGTCTGCATGAGACTGGATGACTCTTCATGAGCCAAACATGCAGAAAGACTCCAGGTCGATGAGTCATGTCAGTCTTATGCAAACCACCTGAAGTAAAACGTTCCCATCATTTCTATCCAGAACATCAGCAGATCAGATCTCTGGTCAGGATGAGTTTAGTGTTCGTCCTTCAGGTGGAGTCCCGCTGGGCTCGTCGTTTTCACTTCCTGCTGCTGTCTGGAGCGATTCTAACTCACTACCGGGTATCCATCACTATCCATCTCATCTGCTGATCTGCTGGCTGACAGTAGCTTTGCTTCCATCAAATTGTTATGTGGAATTTTAGCAAACTTTCAAAAAAGAAAGAAAATTTGAATTCAGCGTATTTCCATCTACTAGTGTGAAGCGAATCAGCCAGGCTAAGCAGGTGGACCCCACATCGCAGAAACTCTCTGAGCTCGACGTTTGGATGGGGAACATTCTCAGTTTGGTGCCTCTGGTAAGGCACAGATACATTATGTCTTTCCATGTTTTTTCACTTTCTTTTTTTTTTTTTTTGGAAAAGCCAAGAAGTGCCTCAAGTGACCGAAAAACCTTTTTGTGAAACTAGAAAGTTATTTCTAATTTTTCCGTTTCCGACACCATTTATCAAACTGCATAAAAATGCTGATGGAAACACGACTAATGGCAAAACACACAGAGGAATGAATGTAACCCTTTGGTGGCCATCACAGAAGATTTAACTCACCTTAAATCAAAACCAGAGTGATTATTTTGAAATAATCAACACCTGAGCAGAAACATTCAGGCGTCTGTTACTCCAGACTCGACTGTTAGAAACAAACTGATGGCTCATCTGACCCCGGTTCTGGTCCTGCTGGAGGTTTCTTCCTGTTAAAGGGGAGTTGTTCCCCTCCACTGTCGCTACATGCTAACTTTGATAATAAACTGAACCTGATGCATTGATTCTCTGATGAATCCTGACAGGAAAAGCCTGGGTTAGGGTGTCGCCATGACTTCTGGGTGTTCTGGTTAAATCTGAGGCCAGATGTGAACTGGACCCGATCCTGAAGCCATCTTTGAGCTGGTTGATCCAAACTCTGGTTCTGTGTTGCTTCAGGTCACACTTTGACCCATTTTACTCAGAAACTTTAAGTTTACAGCCAGAAAGTTGATAAAATACACAATCTGACGTTTTAATAAACCGGGATATTCTGCCGCCGTTTTCTCTCTACCTGGACCCAAACTGCTGATCGGACTGTGGGAACCCTGCGGTTCTTGGTTGGTTCTGTGTGAGGTTCTGATGACCCTGCAGGGGTCCAGGCACTGGAGGTTCTGTGGAGATGATTTACATCAATAAAAATGGGTGTAGAACTGGAGCAGCCACTAGAGGGCAGCAGAGGGATGAAGGTGACCGGCAGTTACCGAAGCAACCAACAGTCACATGCAGACTTCATGCAGAAAGAGGCTGGGATTTTAACCCACAACCCAGCAGTGCCACCAGTTTAGCTTAAAGTAGCTCTCTCCCAACATTTTTAACGGATTGTTTCTCAGAAAACCGGTTGAGGTTTATTTTCTTTTCTTATCGGTCCGATCTGAGGAGCCGGTTTGTGAGGCAGCATTCCTGCTACCAGGAAGTCTGCAGGGATTCTCCCTGAAGAGGGAAAAACATCAAGATTAGATAAACCGCAGGAGGAGGAGCAGCTGTTTGGCTCCTGCTGAAAAAACCAACAGTTCTGGTCCAGATCAGGAGTCCAACCAGCTGAATGAACCAGCCGGACCGCCCCGACTTTATTCTCTGAGATTCATTTTCATTACAATCTAAACTTGACAAACAGAACAAAACTTTACGTGATTTTTACTTCATATCTGGTAAAAAATTAAAATAACTTTAAAATTAATCAGAGCCAATAAACAGAATCTTATGAAACAGTAAATGTGTTTGACTGGAGCCGGTTTAATGCAGAAAAGATTTTTATCCCCAACACCTTCAGTTCTCATCAAAATCAGTCCTGTGTGTTTTATGTTGCAGTTATTGGGAGCAAAACTGACTTCCTGTCAAGGACATTAAGTGATTCAATTGGATTGATTATTTAAGCAGAAATAAGTGAAATCTGTTGGATTCTCACCTGATATTCAAAGATCTTAAAAAAGGAGAAAAAACGGGAAAATGTACCTGTCCGTGCTGCCCTCTGGTGGTTATGGACATTACAGCACCACTGTGTGGCAAAATGAGAAAAATGAACAAAGATAAAAACAAGGCTGTGACAAATATAATAATTATAATAGGGCTGGCTAACAGTTAGAATGTCTGTTTATTTTATTATTGCTTGTTTAGAAGTTGATTTGTAAGATTTTATCGCACAGAACCAGTAAAATCCATGTGAACAAAAATATCCCAACAATAAAACTGTTTGTTTCATACAGATTAATGAAGATGTCTATTCATGGGGAGGGAAAACTTCTGAGCAGAAACATTTCTGCATCCAGGTTTATGTTGTTACACACTTTAAACACTAGATGGCAGCAAATGAAATAAAAACTAGAGGTCCATGTGTCATTGAAACCATTCAGGACTTTAATTCAACAAAATAATCCTGACAAAATCGCTGCTTGCACCCCCAATATTTTTGTTAGATAAATACAAATTATGATTTTTGTAAATACTTTATTTTTCCAGGAGTTTTTAGTAAGATATGCATAACTTCCTGTGTTAATGGGCTATAAATACATGTATGATATAAAACCGAGGCCTATTTCTTTGTCCTACTGTTCAAAGCAGGAAAAACGAGAGAATCTGCAGCTAAAACAGAGAAGTGTTGACCTTCGTAAGTCAGAAAAAGCCTTAAAGAAAATGACTGCTGGTCTAAATAAGTTTGTATTTACAGTCAGAGCAGTAATTCAAAGTTTAGAGCCACAGAAACGTGAACCTTTGTGATGCTGTTTCTTTTCCAAAGATTTCTTGATGTCTTGCTAGAGTGCAGGACATCAAGTTTCCACCTGCTGGAGGAAACCTGCAGGTTTAGGTAAAGACAGGATCCATCACTGATGGACAAAACATCACCTTCACCAGGTCTACCAGCAAGGAGGATGCTGCAGTGTCTCCAACAACCAGATGACTAAATATCCACTTTTTAGTCTTCTGGTACTTCAAATCCTGACATGAAACCTCTGAGGATGGCCCTCTGCCTTTCCTCAGAGAATCTTCTGATCTGCATCTTCTGCATGTCATAAACTTTTCAGGCCTCTAAGAGCTATTTGGTGCTTGTCTGATTGTCCTAAAAGCTGAAATGTAGATTAACTGACAGTTTAGACAGATTACGGTTCTCAGTGCCTTCTTGATAACGTTTCCTTTTCTCCCCGTAGCTCTCCTTCCATCACTGATCTCCCCAACTCTTGCTTCTTTTCTGTTAAACTTAAAGCCAAAAATGAAAAAAGACAGAAGGAAGGCTCTGAAATGAGGCAGCTTTTTATTACCAGCATGATATTGGACAAGCAGGACTTATAGTCATGACAAAGACAACAAAAACTCATTGTGTCAAACCTTTATGGTGGCTGATATCTTCTCAGTCACCACTTATGCAAAGTCTCTCTGTGTCCTGATTTGGTTGGTATTTTCGTGTCTCATGTCAGTGCAACAAGAGATTCTTCTAAGGACACGGAGAGCATCAACTTTCCCCTAAATAGAGGCCCCTACCATCCAGAATGTTTTTTGGACCACAACTTTGGCCTCACAAATGTTCTCGGTTTGAGGATTCCTCATCAGTTTCTTTCTCCATTGGTGCTCAAAAATGTTCAGCCTCCTGTCTCCTGTTGGCCAAGATGTTGCCAAACTCTTTGTGGTCATCAAGGATCTACTGTGCTCTGATTGCCTCCTCTTCCAGGACCTACTCTGTCCTTGTCTTCTCTTTCAGTCTCTCCTCTTGCTTTGTATCCATTCCTCCATCCCCCCCTCTACATGTTGCTCAGACTCTGATTGGTTGACAGGGGCTTCCTCCTTTTTTTACTGGACAGTTTTCTTATAAGCGACTTTCTGAAGTTTCGACACATTAGGAAGTAGATCAGGGGGTCGAGGCAGACATTCGTCGCCGACAGGAATAGAGTCCCCTCTTTGATCTGGTGAAGCAGGATACTGTTACCTTCGCTGAAGCTTGACGATGACATCTGGCTCATGGTGTAAGGCACTCGGCAGACGTGATACGGCACAAAGCAGACAAAGAAGACTGCCAGAATGCTGAAGATGTTGCGGTTGGAGTTCCGGTAGATGCCCCTGCTGTCGCGTCGCATGCAGCGGTACGTCTTGTAGATCCGGTAAGCTATGAAGGTGTAGGAGAAGCCTACGATAAGTAGTGTTACCCAGAATAGAGACATGTTAATAAGGACAGATACTCTGTGCCACTGGGCACCAAGTGGCGTCTTCAGTTGGATGCATTTTGTGAAGTTATGGTCTTTGGCTGGCCAGGTTGCCAGCATGGCGTTGGGTGCAGAGTATAAGAAGAGGAGACCCCAGGTGAGGACCGCCAGAACCTGGGCAAAGGTGGTATTCTGCATAAGATTTAGATCAGACACTCCACTACATTTCGTCTTGAAAGAGGAGGTGCTTGTGGAGGAAGATGCATGCTGGGAAATCTTGACATAGCGCTCAAGGCTGATGTAGCCTATGAACAGCATTCCTACATACATGGACACGTAGAAGAGCACGGCATTGAATCGGCAGTTGAAAATCCAAAGGTGGCAGGTGTTGAAG
Source organism: Poecilia mexicana (assembly GCF_051168715.1). Classification (NCBI taxonomy): domain Eukaryota; kingdom Metazoa; phylum Chordata; class Actinopteri; order Cyprinodontiformes; family Poeciliidae; genus Poecilia; species Poecilia mexicana. Next base: position 5,215,679 of record NW_028263382.1, read on the forward strand.
CCCATTTTCACCGCCACCCTGATGGGGAAGGAGAGCAGCATGAGGAGGTCAGCCACCACCATGTTCTTCAGGTAGACCACCAGAGCAGAATCTGCTGGGACTCTGAAGAAGATCCAGGCAGCTATGCCATTTAGCGCCACACCCACAACGAAGAGGACGATGTAGAACGACGGGAGGACCTGGTTGGTGAAGACAATGCTACTGCCGGTTTTGTTGGTGAGGAGCTTGGAGCAGATAAAGGGGTCCATACCTAAAAAATATCAATAACACATGATACAAACATGTTTAATAAAACTTCAAAACTATTTTTATTCAAGGCTGAAATCCTTTTACAGAAATGGTTTTAACTCAGGCTTTGTGCTTCAGGTTTTTTGTGCATTCATCTGACTCTGGTTTATTCATAATTCTGCAGAAGGAATCTTTGAATTATAGATTCCCCAAATGAGACATTGTCTCTGATTGAGGGAGGAATCGCAGCCAATGCTCGGCTCCAGTCCAGAGTTGAGAAGAGAAGCGCAGCGTCATGCTGTCCTAGCTGAACCAACGCTGCTGCCGTCACAACTCCATTCCCGTTCCAGAGCAGAGGATGCCTCACGGTCTGAGGCGACGTGTGTTAGCTGCACTCATGCTGAAAGTTGCTGGCTAAGCAGTTAATTGTTCCCTGGTTCTCCACACTTCCATAACGATGTGATATAAAGCTAAAGTTTTCCTCATTAATTGGAATTTCCCTGATTCACAAGCATGACTCAAGTAAGAGGCTATGTGTCTGTGCAGAGATAAATTAGTTTGGATAAACAATTTCTGTCATTTTATTGTCCATTTCACTGTTTTTATGACTTTCTATATGACTTCAATCCTTCAAGCTGCTTGGGTACAACCAGGCCATGGAGTCTGTTGTACACAATGTTTTATGAGGTCATTGACTAATAAGAATCATTTTCCTTCCCCTTCTTGCTACTAAGCTACATAAAACAGTCCTTAAAACATGCTAAGGTGGCTCATTCTCTTAAAAACTAAACGCTATAAGCTAAAGGTAAAGCTAGATGCTAAGGACGGCTCAGTGCTCCAACAAATCAAAACCTTTTTCCAGCTTGTGCGGTCAACCTGCAGCAAACCACAAGCGATCATAATCAGCTTTATTATTAGGGCATTTTGAACTTAGATTATATAAAACAGCAAAATATCAGCTTCTTTTTGTTAATAAACTCGTCTATATTCAAGATAAGTTATCTGTGTTTATGCTCTACATGTGTAGCTTCATCCATCATTTTAATATCCAAGCCTTAGCAGGGAGGTATTTATAAAGCAGACTGAAGTATTTAGCTGTTATTTTCCTGATAATCAGGCGGCGCCCTGACTTGGATCTAAATTACTAGTTTAGTTAATAATTGCCCAGAGCTGTTATTTACTTATAGCCAGATCAGACCTGTTGTTAAGCATCAACCCAGATACTACAGCCTCAGTCTTACAGACTTTCTGACAGGTGTGTGTAATAAAGTTATTTAGTGGTAATTTAAGCCGTTTCCCCTGATTAGACAATTAGAAAATCCACATGAGACGTTTAAGTCCAGTTCCATCTGTTGCTTGTGTCATCAGCTGCCAGTTTGATGTCAGATATCAAACCCAGTCTGTGGGAAAACGAGGATCATCGAACTGGTTTCATGCATCTCATGCAAATCTTCAATTCCACTTAATGGTGCTGAAGTGCCACAGATGCTGTTTTTGGTTGCCAGTTGAAACACGGCAATGATCTTCCCGGCTGTTTCAGTAGAAGTGATCTTTGTGCAGAGGGACAACTTTTGCATGAGTCATTTGTTAGGCAAATCTGCCTCTGTGTGCAGCTCTGTGTGTCCGACTGGGATGGTTGATGATGAGCTGATGCTCTCTCTAAGTAGTTTGTTCTGATCAAACTTCCTTCTAGAAAGCAAAGTGCAGCTACCAAAGTACTGACTCTGCCTGTATTGGTGCAGGATAGAAGTTCTCCTGATTGATAGATTTGAGTGAGGAAACCAGACTGGAGCACGTTGTTCTGGTCATGGTCCAGTCTGATAAACTGGACCAGGTGTCTAGGAAGATGCTGTCTGATGATTCCCAGATTTTCCTTGACCATGTAACATCAGTGTGGGCAGAGACGGAGACACCTGGAGGGGGGCCCCCCTCACCTGAACCCAGGTGTGGTGGTAGCAATGAGGTCTCCGCTACCAGCACCATGTTAGAGGAAGAACTGGTCCGTCAGTTTCCTCTCTACAAGTCACCATCGACCAGGGCTGGCCAAACCCTTTGCTAGCCAAAGTGACAGAGACAAGTACTGTACATTGTTGCTTAGCGGGGCATCATCTTGTTTTTCATCAGATACAAACCTGGAGTTTTGCTTTGATTCTTTCATGGATGTTTGAGAAATCCTTTAATCTCCATGGCAACCAATCAGCCGCATAACACCTGGATGGACCTAGCCCCGCCTTCAAGGCGCAGCTCCTCCCCCCTCAGCTCCTTCAGACTAGCCAATGGCAATTAGCAAACACCTGGTGGAGCTGCTGCTCAGAGCAGCGCTGGTAAAAACGTTAGCATTAATAGAGGAGCCATGTTTTGACGACTTCCTGGAGACGGAACTTCAGAAAGCTTCAAACTTTAAACTGATTTTAAATACATGTTTCAGAACCATCAGAATCCCAGACCTGAGATCCCCCTGACCTCTGACCCCCACTCCGAAACAGTGTTGCATGACTGAGTAGTTATATCGTCTTTGTACAAAAATTAGGAGTCACCCTTCGTTTTATTTGTTTTTATCCAGCATTCTGAGTTTGATGGAACAATATCTCACCACTTGTTAATTGAGTATCTATTTGGAGAAAAACATACTTCTGTTTTTACGACACCATACTTTTTACTTTTACATGATTGATGTTGTTTTGAAGTAAACTTCCTGCATACTCTACAAACAGAGTAATCTCACTGAATGAAAAGAAAACAGAAAATCATCAAACTCTGACGCCTACAGATTGTGTTGAAGTGAGACATCTTGTCCTTACACCAGCTTTGTGGTTTTAATGTCATCTTCTATCTGCCGACCATGATGAGCTGCGCCGTCATCGGAAGCAACTATTCAATCCAAAAATACTTTATTGATCCCCAAAGGAAATTAAATAAACTGTTTTCCAAGTTTATACAGCAAATAAAAGTTTCTTATACCTGAATCTGATATTTATTTATTTATTAGTATTTAAAATACCAGAATATGCACATAACTTTCATCATCAAGGTGACTTCACTGAAGTCTGCTACTTTTGGTACTTTTACCAAGTATTTGTCAGACGTATTTTACCAAATATGTTTCCACTCTTACCTGAGTAATTTAACTGACGGCTGTTTTTTAGTAAAACATGACGGAGAGCTACTCTTACTTGAATCCAGTGTTTGGGTTAATCCATCCACCTCTGGCTGCGTTTGAGAAGGTTGGAATTGGACCTTCCTCCCTGCCGCGCTCTCTGGCTCTCGGACCCAGAGTCCTGGTTCTGCTCGGCTCCGACCCGCTGACTTAATTCGCTGTGTTGCTGCAGAGAATCTGCTTTCCCGTCCAGATGCAGCGTTTGCCGTCAGTGTGACCACAAACCACACCTTCCTGAAACAAACACTCTCATTTCAGATGTTTCCATGATGGTGCTCAGCTGGTGACAGAAACTAAACTGATGAGATGAAAACAGACCTGAGGAGCAGCTTTACTGCACCGACGAAACAAACATCTAAAAACATCAATGATTAAAATCTGATGTAAATCTGAATAAATACGACTGACACCCATCATGAACATTAGTGTAACCGGATAACAGGTTGGTGGCTGGAAGCAAAGGAATCAGAAGCAGTTTCATATAAATATAGATGCAGAGTTTTTACAGGAGAGGAAGAATCAGGAGCTGTTTGTAAAATTACAGTCAAAAATTACCAGCAATAATTTGGGTTATTTGGCCTATTTGGAAATAAACTGGTTTCATTCTTCAGTCACATCTTCAGCATACTTTTCATTCATTTGTAAATCTTTAAGCTAAACAGCTAGCCTCTCAACTAAGTTAAGATAAAGGTTTAGTTTCAGGCCAGTGATCCGCAGTAGACCCAGTGTTGTTGAGGAGTTCTCCAGAAGCCCGTCTTCTCCACCGTCTTGAGTGAGTCTAGCTCCAGGAGGTTCTGACCACACCAGTGGATGAGCTGATCCACATCCTGTCTGACTGCAGACTCATCAGAACAATAAATCAGACATTTTAGAAAGCAGTCACCTTTCCAAACCCACGTGTATTTAAACACCAACTGGTTGGCAACTTGGGGTTCAGTGCCTTGCCCAGGGGCCCATCGGTCGGAGGAATCAAACCTCCGACCTCCTGATTGCAGGACAACAACTCAACTCTACACTGAGCCACAGTCGCTCCTTGGTGTCATCTGAGGATTTCAGGATTTCCTGTCTGCTGAGGTCCAGTTACAGAAGAGGAGCGGGGAGAGAGCCCACCTCTGGGGGGCGCTGGTTCCGTAGACCTTGTGAATCACATAATGCATGTTAGTTTCTCCATTTCCTGTCATTTCTTTCTCCTGGTGGAAACTCAGTTTGGTGTCTCTCATCCACTCAACTTGTTTGTGTTCTTTAAAGAAGAAACCGGGCCAGAATCTGGGTTCATTCTGCTCTCTCTTACTTCTCCAAGTCCACTTCAGATAAAAATGTCAAAGTAGAAGAAAATGATGATGGCTCATCCTGCTGAGGCAGATGAAAAGTGAGACAGTTGAGTCTGTGGCTTCATAACAGCAGGTGCAACAAAAACACCAGGAAGTGGTTTCACAGTTGTTCCGTCTGTTTGCTTTGGGTTGACGATGATTACAGAAAGTTGAGTATCAATATCAGTCAGAAGCTGATAATCGGATGCATTGATCAGACAGATGGGAAAACCTTCACAATGGCAGCTAAATGTTTACATTGTAGATAAATATCTAGTTGGCAAACTAAATGTTTAGTTAGAAAGATAAAGATTTAAATAGAAGCTAAATGTTTAGTTTAAGGCAAAATATTTATTTAGCAAGCTAAATGTTAAGTTAGCATGCTAAATATTGATGCTACTGATTCTCAAATATTGAAACTGAGTCAAAATATGTTTTTGAACCATGAAGGAAGATGGAGTCTGCATGCTTCCTGAATTTTTCTGTAGTTGAGCTCTTTGGAACAGGAAATAAATACAGGTGCTGGTCATAAAATTAGAATATTGTGATAAAGTTCATTATTTTCCATAATGTCATGATAAAAATTAAATTGTCATATATTTTAGATTCATTGCACACCAACTGAAATATTTCAGGTCTTTTATTGTTTTAATTTTGATGATTTTGGCAAACAGCTCATGAAAACCCAAAATCCCTGTCTCAAAAAATTAGAATATTATGAAAAGGTTCTCTGAACGAGCAATAAAAATAATCATCTGAATCAACAAAGTAACTCTAAACACCTGAAAAAGATTCCTGAGGCCTTTAAAAACTCCCAGCCTGGTTTATTACTCAAAACCGCAATCATGGGTCAGACTGCCCAGATAGCACATGATGTTAAATCAACGTTGAAAAATAGTTAGAATCGTTGATTTTTGGTTGAAGTCGACAAATGACGGTGGATCAACCATCAAACAACCATCCACCTCTAGCCAAGTAACCAATGTTGAAACTGTGTCATTGAATCAATGTTGTTTTGTGGTTGAAATCTAATGACTGAAATGCTGATGTCTGATCAACATCTGATCAATATTGAATCAATGTCAGCTGTATTGCCTCACCCCTTCCCCTCCTCTCCTCCTCATCAGCGCTCTGGGTCAGAGTATTTTATTACTGAGCGGGGGTTATCACATTTAAATTAACCACTGCAGAGGATAGTGGTTGGTGATTCCTTTCTGTACATTTTCTTACTTGTTCATAATAATTCTCACTGACTGTGTGTGTGTGATATATTGACACAAAAACATCTATAACTTACTACAAGGAGTGGAGCGGTCCACCCCCACCGTTTACATGAGTGGGATGTCCCAAACACACAGCTGCTTCGCTGTTGGCTTGTTGGAAAATATGTTAATTCAATGTTGAATTATCATCACAAAGGTTGCATGTTTGGTTGAGGTCGACAACTGATGGTGGATCAACCATCAAACAACCATTCAATTCTAGCCAATTAACTAATGTTGAAACTGTGTCATTGAATCAATGTTGTTTTGTGGTTGACATCAAATAAATGAAATGCCAACGTCGAATCCAGTGTGTTTCAGCACTGGTCCTCCAGGCCCTACAAGTTTTAGGCATTTCCCTAATTCAACACACATGATATTAATTGACGTCTGATTAACGGGGTTTTGCTGAACTGAAAAAACGCAGGTCAGTTTGATTGACGTCAAGGTTTGGGGAAGAACTACCCAGATAGCACACGATGTTAATTCAATGTTGAATTATGATCACAAAGGCTGCATGTATGGTTCAGGTCAACGACAGAAGCTGGATCAACCATCAAACAACCATTCAATTCTAGCCAATTAACATTCATTGATTGAAATGCCACATCGAATCCAGTGTTTTTCAGCACTGGCACCAGGCACACTGCCCTGCAAGTTTTAGCCATTTCCCTAATTCAGCACACATGATTTTAATTAACATTTGATTAACAAGGTTTTGCTGAACTGAAAGCATGCAGGTCAGTTTGCCTTGAGGATAAGGTTTGGGGAAAAACTAGTAATCAAAGTGTTCAGGTGTTTTTTGCACCCCTCACCACCGCCTGCCATTCAAATGCCCAACCCCCTTCCCTCCACCCGCCAAAAACACACACACACCTCTTTCCCCCCACCTGGGCCCATCTACCCCTCAATCGGGTGAAAACTTTAATTTTAAGTGAGGGTTTGTCATTTTTCACATTTTATTTTTTAAAAGATTGTTTTGGCTAGTGGCCTTTATTTGATAGTTAATTGACAGGAAGGTGGGTAATGAGAGAAGGGGGGTAATGCAGCAAAGGTTGCCAAGGTCAGGAATTGAACCTGTGACAGCTGTGTTGAGGACTGAGGCCTTGATTGTGGTTTGTGCTTAACCCCTGCGCCACCACAGCACAACCCCTTTTAGGTGAGGGTTAATCACGTTTTAACTTAAGCACTATGTGTTGACAACACTGAGTTGTGATTCCGTTCTGTACCCAGATTCACTAGCGGAACAAGTCAGCGTTGGGCCGGGGGGCGGGGCTAATTACCGGACCCCTAACGAATCACCAGGCCCCTGACGTTTATCGCCTGCGCTACCAGAAACTGTTGAGCGAGGGGCGGGGAGGTTGGTCTGCGTTTTTTGGTTGATCTTTTCCCAGGAAACACATCGGCTAAACCGTGAGTGAAACGGTCACTGGGACTGACTAGTATATATTCCATTGAGGGAACGTAACTTTAACATTAAATAGACCTTTCTCAACAGGCGGTAGACTTTCTCAGTCTATAATCAGATATTTAAGCGACTTGAAAGTGGGTTGTGATTCCTTTCTGCACATTTTCTTACTTGTCTGTAAATATTATTACTGACTGTGCATAATGTGTTGACACAAAAACATCTACAAGTCTGTACTAGGAGTTGTACAGTCCACCTCCCCAATTTTACACTTGTGGTTTGTCCCAACCAAACAGCCACTTTGCTGCTGGCTTGTTTGCTACCGGCTTCTGAATTGAATTCTCCGCTGAGCACTTTTATGGTAAGTTTTTCAATATTACTTTGATCTTAAATGTGTTTATTGAAAAATAAGGGCATTGTTTTGTGCCCATAGTAATCCTGGTTATTTTGGGGCAAAACGGATATTTTTAATAATTGAGGTCATGTCTCCTTTTGTATTATTTTCATCCTACCCACCACTCCACGCCTAAGTATGAAATCCTGTGAGATTTTGTGGGATTTGAGTTTTTAAAATAGGGTGGGGCCTATTGTTTGGTCTGGGAGAACATGTGGTGGACAAGGAAGTGTAAGGCTGGCTGCTCCAGGTGGGCTTTAAATTGTTGTGATAGTAATCACTTGTTTTTAACTTTTTATTATGATATGCTTAGGGTCGTGCTTAAATGAGCCTCTGTACCAGAACAGCTGAGTTGGATGATTACATGACCATCTGCAGCCATCAAGAAGTGCAGAAGGTTGTTAATCATCCACAGATTCAATCCAGGTGAGGCAGAAGGGAAACACTTAACATGTAAGGCAGGTGAAACACTGAACTAAACCTGCTAATGACTGATTCAGTCTGTTGATCCTTGGATTGGTAACTGGTTAAATTGAACTGGACTATTGTTCTTTATTAGCATATAGACACTTTTTAAGGAATTTAATCAACTTATTTGGAAATATTTGTAGTTGATGGAAGATTGAACCAGCTATTTGATGGAAGTTTATTCTGTATAAATTATAATTTTTCCAACTACACTATAAATCACCTTTTGTTCGATTTATTTGTCTCTGGTGTGTTAAATAAACCTGATCCTCCCTGAGTTTTATTGTTAGGTTTTCTGATAAACAGCCCTTTATTTTAAATATTGATTTAATATCAATATCATAAATCCTACACTATACTGCAGCTTGATGGGTAAATGCAGTTGTATATGTAAACATTAAGATAAATATTAATGAGAGATTAAGATATTAATTTAACAGTGAGTGCACATGGGGAACTATATGGTTTGTATTTGTTCTCAGACCTGTAACCAGTACACTGTTTAATCTTTCATTGTGTTTCAGAACTTTTCAAATGTTTATCATATTTCTAACTGGCACCTTCCTCACTTTTATTTTTTTCAGCTGTTGCTCTGCAGTTTGACCGAAAGCTGACTCTTGAGGACTGCAGCAAAACTGTCAAGAAGTGGCTTCATTACGCGCCAGAATGAGAGGAAGACATCACAAGGAATCAAAGTGACGCCAACCAGAGTCAAACTGGGGTTACTGCAACTTGTACTGTTTCCCTACTTCATACAGTACAAAGCTTAACTTCATGGACTCTGTTCTTCTGTGGACAACAGACTGTTGTTTTGACAGTCAAAAAGGAATCAAATATGTTTAAAGATCTGTCCCTCTTTTCTTAAATAAAATGTTAAATCAAACCCATGTTGTCATTTTTAAACTTTTGTACACAGTTTACCCATCATCTGCCAATAATACAGTGTTTAACACCAGTGAAGAAACTTTTAGTGGCATGTTATGATGTAGACCTATCAGATGTAAAATGTACATAAATCCTTAGCTTTCATTCAATATAAAAACAACCCAAATCTGCATGTACATCCACAGTCAAATGAGTGTTGAATCAACATTGATTCAATGTAGAATCAACACAAATCTGCATGCAGATCCATGTTCAGATGATGGTTGAATCAACATTGATTCCTAACTGATTCAATGTAATATCAACACAAATAGGCATGTAAGTTGACATACAGATGACGGTTGAATCAACATTGATATGTCAGTAATGGTTGAAACCCTAACGTTGATTCAACATACAAGTCACCGACCACTTTCAATGTTGTTTCAATGTCAGCGTTCAACGTTGATTCAATGTTTCTGGCTGACATTGATTCAATGTTGTTTCAATCATTCTGTGCTATCTGGGTGCTGACCTGACTGCTGTCCAGAAGGCCATCACTGACATCCTCAAGCAAGAGGGTGAGAAACGGAAAGAAATTTCTGAACGAATCGGCTGTTTGCAGAGTGTTATATCAAGGCACCTCAGTGGGAAGTCAGTAGGAAGGAAAAAGTGTGGCAGAAAACGCTGCACAACGAGAAGAGGTGACCGGACCCTGAGGAAGATTGTGGAGAAGGGCCGATTCCAGACCAAATTAAATTTTCATCTCCATAAAACTTTTCAGCAGATGGAAGCATGAAGTGCTCCAAAATCTTCTGATAGCTGCTGCATTGACCTGCCCTTCATAAAACCCAGTGGACCAACACCAGCAGCTGACATGGCACCCAGACCATCACTGACTGTGGGTACTTGACACTGGACTTCTGGCATTTTGGCATTTCCTTCTCCCCAGTCTTCCTCCAGAGTCTGGCACTTTGATTTCCGAATGACATGCAAAGTTTGCTTTCATCCGAAAAAAGTACTTTGGACCACTGAACAACAGTGGTCCAAAGTGCTGCTTCTCTGTAGCCCAGGTCAGGCGCTTCTGCCGCTGTTTCTGGTTCAAAAGTGGCTTGACCTTTGACCTGGGGAATGCGGCACCTGTAGCCCATTTCCTGCACACGCCTGTGCACAGTGGCTCTGGATGTTTCTACTCCAGACTCAGTCCACTGCTTCCCCCAAGGTCTGGAATCGGCCCTTCTCCACAATCTTCCTCAGGGTCCGGTCACCTCTTCTCGTTGTGCAGCGTTTTCTGCCACACTTTTTCCTTCCTACTGACTTCCCACTGAGGTGCCTTGATATAACACTCTGCAAACAGCCGATTCGTTCAGAAATTTCTTTCCGTTTCTCACCCTCTTGCTTGAGGATGTCAGTGATGGCCTTCTGGACAGCAGTCAGGTCAGCAGTCTGACCCATGACTGCGGTTTTGAGTAATGAACCAGGCTGGGAGTTTTTAAAGGCCTCAGGAATCTTTTTCAGGTGTTTAGAGTTACTTTGTTGATTCAGATGATTATTTTTATTGCTCGTTCAGAGAACCTTTTCATAATATTCTAATTTTTTGAGACAGGGATTTTGGGTTTTCATGAGCTGTTTGCCAAAATCATCAAAATTAAAACAATAAAAGACCTGAAATATTTCAGTTGGTGTGCAATGAATCTAAAATATATGACAGTTTAATTTTTATCATGACATTATGGAAAATAATGAACTTTATCACAATATTCTAATTTTATGACCAGCACCTGTAACTTATAGGAGACGACGCCTTTAAAAATGTAAAACTCTCTAAACTCCAGCATGTTTTACAACATTCACTCTGGTACCAGATTTATTTCTGAGGATTTTTAACCAACAAACACTTTTGATGCCAAAAGTCCATTTTACTCACAGAACTTCTTGTTCTCCAGTTTCCTTCAGTCTGTAAAAAAATAAAAATCTTTTTTTACGATTTTCCTTTAATAATGTAATATATTTATTGTAAAACAGTCTGTTGCAACAAAACGAAGATGCACAGTTAGAAGTTACAGTCTTTAAGAACTAACTCAACATTATGGTTTAGTCATATTTGCTCATTTGTTTTCAGGATTATTTCCTGTGATTTACTAAAGAAAGGTTTCAACCAGATGTTTTGTAACATTTTAAAACAAAAAATCCTTATCAAGTTATTTAACTTTAACCTCAAATTAACCATAACTTAACTCAACTAAATGATTAAAATGAGTTAGTTCCCAAAGTAAGTCCTAAACGTTTTGTTGCCAGTAATCAGATTTTTAACTCTATTTTGGTTTTATAAAATAATTGTTTTGCTTACATACAGGTTTGTGTGAAGAAATTTCAGGGATTTGAACCCGGGAACCTTCTTGATGCAAAGCAGGTGCTAACTAACCGCTAATCAGCATCTCTAACTGGAGATGCTCCTCCACTCCGCCGCCTGTGCAGAAATCCTGCTATTATACAGTTTGGCCACCAGATGGCAGCAGAGAAAAAGTGAAATTAAAAACAAATGTTTTTAATTTCCTCCATGAAATGAGCCACATCTTAACAGTTCAACACAACTTAATGCTTTATTGAATATAAAAGTGACACAGATAAATAAGACATGTTTGCTGTTCTTCTTGCGGGCTAAGCTCCAGTTTCTGACTCTTTCTGCTTCAAACCAATCGGCTGAAGGTGAAGAGGAATTCACAGCAACATGATGAGGCTGCATCCGCCACAGGTTCGATGCCTGCCATCACACTTCATTCCACACCCTCCACTCTTCCTTTTTCCTTGAATAATAAACACAAAGCTAGAGCTAAATATGTGCTACTCTTATATACAGAACACTTGCACTCACTGGCCACTTGATAAGGTACACCTGTTCAGTCCTTGCATATTAGCCAAACACATGAGAAGCAGCTGAATGCATTGCGGCATCTAGACCTGTTGAATACAGCCTGCTGAAGTTCAGCTGAGGATCAGAATGAGGAAGAAAGGGGATTTTGGTAACTGAATGCGGTATGGTTGTTGGTACCAGATGGTTGGTCTGAGTATTTCAGAACCTGCTGATCTACAAGGATTTCAACCCACAACCATCTCTCAGATTAAGAAAGAATGTTCTGAAAGTGAGAAAATATCTAGTGAGCAGCAGGTTATCAGAGGAAGAGTAGTCACTGATGTCAGATGAGCTTCCTGGTCCAGGAAGTCTCAGGCTGGTTGAGTCAGTATTTGGCATAAACATGAACACGTGGATCCGTTCTGCTTTGGATCAATGGTTCAGGCTGCTGGTGCTGGTCTAATGGTAAGGAGGAATAGTTTCTTGGAACCAGCTGAGCATCACTGAAACCTCAAGGCCCAGCTGAGTATCACCGTTGATCATAATCAGTACTTAATGGCCACAATGGACCCATCTTCTGATTTTCCAGAAGCATAATGGACCCTGTTTCAAAGCTCAGATCATCTCAGGCTTTCTGGGACATGACAATGAGCTTAGTGTACCCTAAAGCCTGATTAACACTGGACATGTTTGCAAGCTCCCAAGGTTGGTTGGGACGAGCTGCACAGGCCATAAATGCTGGAAAAAGTGTGTCGGCCACAGTCTGCATGTCTATTTTTTGTGTTGAATGTACATTCATCAAGCATAAACAACACTTAATGGGCCCTAATATCTGCAAGATCGTCAGAACTCAGTCCAGCAGAACATTTTGGCCTGTGGTGAAACAGAGATCCTCATCATTGATCTCAACATGTGCAGTAACTGTTTGATTATCTCTCATCAATATGGACCAGAGCCTCTGAGGAATGGTTCTGATAACTTGTTGAAACATTGATATGAAAATTTAAGGCAGTTCTGAAGGCACAAGGATTTCCAATGCAGAAACAGCTAGATGTTTCTAATGATGTGGTCAGTGAGTGATCATCAGGATATATTCTGTTTCTCTTGCCTATAAATACAAAAAAACATCACATTGCTTTCCTTCTATCAGGGATGTCCAACTGCAGTCATCAAGGACTGGTGTCCTACATGTTTCAGATGTGTCCCTGTTGCAAGACAGCTGACTTCTCAACATGTCCTTCAATGCTGTGGGACTCTGGTAATAAACAGTTGATTCAGGTGTGGAAGATGTAAAAGATACCAGCCCATAAGGACTGTTTGTTTTTTCCATGTAGTCCAGTTTGGGTAGTCACCAAGGATCTCCTCACTGCTCAGCACCTTCTTTCTTTTGCTCCCACCTTTTCTGTCTTTGCTACACATTTCTTTGTCCTCTGACTCCTTGTCCTCTTCTCCTAGATGTTGCTAAGACTCTGAGCGGTGGAAAGTGACTTCCTCCTCGCTCTCACTGACAGTTTCCTCAGCAGGGACTTTCTGAAAGTCCCACACATCAGGAAGTAGATCACAGGGTCGAGACAGACATTCATCGCCGACAAGAAGAGCGTTCCCTCCTTAATCTGGAAAAGCCAAAAACTGACATCTGGGCTGAAGCCTGATTGGCTGAACTGACTCAAAGTGAATGGCACGCGGCAGACGTGGTAAGGCACAAAGCAGATGAAGAACACCACCAGGATGCTGAAGATGCTGCGGTTGGACTTGCGGCAGATGTCGGTGGTGTCACGGCGCATGCGGCGGTACGTCTTGCACACCTGGCGAGCGATTGATGTGTAGCAGAAAGTCACGATAACGAGTGTCACCCAGAACAAGGACACGCTGATATGGCTTGAGACTTTGTGCCACTCCTTGCCCAGCGGTGTCTTCCATTTCATACATTTCCCAGACTGTTTTTCTTCAAGATTGCTTGTCAGTATGACATTGGGGGCACAGCACAGGAAGAGGAGGCTCCATGTGAGGACCGCCAGAACCCGGGCAGAGGTGGTCCTCTGTATATGCTGTAGCACAGGCACGACACTGAATCTAGACCTGGAGGAAGGGATGGTGGAGGAGGAAGGGGAGAGGCAAACAACCTTAACGTAGCGCTCAAGGCTGATGAAGCCGATGAAGAGGATTCCAACATACATGGAGAAGTAGAAGAGTACGGCTGTGTAGCGACACTTGATTACATCGAGGTCCAAACTCTCATAACCCAAGTAATCAGCCACCCTGAAGGGGAAGGAGAGCAGCATGAGCAGGTCAGCCACCACCATGTTCTTCAGGTAGACCACCAGACCAGAGTCTGCTGGGACTCTGAAGAAGATCCAGGCGGCCACGACATTTAGACACAGGCCCAGAACGAAGATGGCGATGTAGAAAGGGGGAAGGACCTGCTTGGTGAAGATGCTGTGAAAATCGGACTGGTTGGTGTTGTTAGACGAATTGAGTTTCTCCATTTTCCTGGCAACAAAACAGACAAGATGGTTTTAATACATAGTAACTGGTTAATGGCTTATACTTGTATAGAGTTTTATCAAGTCCAGAGGACCCCAAAGTGCTTCACACTTCATTCATTCATTCATTCACCCATTCACACGCTGATGATGACAAGCTACTGGACTGTAGCCACAACTGCCCTGGGAAAAATAAAACGTCAAAACTAGAATTTAATGTTCTATGAAATACTGTATTTCCTGTTTAAGCTAATGGACATTTATATCCACAGTAATACCACATACCCATGTAAAATCAAGAGCTGCTCATCAAAGAGAGAGCGAATTTCACCAATCTCATTTCTTTGGTAAATACAGGAATTCAGAGTTTCACTAGTGTTACATGTCACTAAGTTGGACACCAAGTTAAGACATTTCCATAGTTTTCATCCAGTCCAACCTCAGCTGGTCTTTAAATCAACAGACTTTACATTTCACCAAGTGTTTTGGCCCTGCCCTCAGCTTGTGATGCACATCTAAGTTTAATCTTCTGTGTTTTCCATCCTCAATGCAGGAAGGTTTCTTCCAATTGTCACATTTGAACAGCTGTTTGAACTCTTGCTTCAACTGTTTGGAGCAACGGGATCTTTAGTTACATCTTGTCTTGTTCCTCTTTTTTCAGTTGGTAGTTTTACTGTTTATGCTTAAAGTCTTGCTATTCTAGTGTTTCTGCCACTTTTTTAAATGTAGGCAGTTTTTCTGCTGTTGAGTTAAAAATCTTCACCAGTTTATTTCAGCATTAACATTAATCTGTTGTGCAGATCAACAGCTGGTTGAGTCTTGCTGCACTCAACAGTAAGACTCCATATTGGTAAGATCAGTCAAAGCTTACAGGTCAGCGTTGTTATCACTGTTCTGCACAACATTTTATGTTTTTGAACTTGAGTTGACACCGACTTAAACTTTTCAAAAGTTTTTACTGAAAGTTTTGCTAGGTAGGAAATTTGCATAGCAAAAGCATTTCAGCAAACAAATGCTGAAATGCTTTTTAATTACATTTCAGAAAGTTATCAGCAGTTGACTTCAAATATTTCATCAGTTTTCAGCAAACAGACTCAACTTACAGCATTTTTGCAGAAAATGCATTTTCCTAGTTTTGTTTTCCTAAAGCCAGACAGACGTTTGGCTGACTGACTGAGTTTGAAGAAATGACTGTCGCCCCCTGCAGGCTGTCAGCTCCAACAGGAGAAACGGCCGGTTAAATCATCTCAGTGGTTCTGGATCCTGGTGTGGATCTCCGTCTGGGCCGGTATCAGAACCCAGCCTTAAAAGCCTCCCATCGGCAGGTTAAATCAGTCGCACTGTGACACGGTTTGCAGATCAGCCTCCAGATGTTCTGCTCATGTAAACAACTAAATCTGTGCAGCGGCTTCCTCCTGATCTCCTTTTAAGTCCAGCGGCCTTCAGCGCCGCGCTCTGTGTGAAAATAACGAGCATCTTTGGCTCCTGGTTGCTACTTCCTGCTCCGATTGATCCCGATCCAACGGCGCTCCTTCATCCACTCCTGTGAAAACAGGACGGAGGACACCCGGCTGCCTTCCTGTCCTCGCCCCGTTATTTTAGGGTAAATCCTGACTTCTGTTTGTCTAAAGATTATTTTTCTGCTGTTTGAAAAAACAACATGACAGCAAAAACTGCTTCACATCAATAATAACACTAAAACATGCAGCAACGTTTTTCTTTAGAATAAGGTAACTGTCTCTCAGAGCAAACGCCTCTTCTCCTTCCTGCAGCTCAGAGTTTCACTATCACTGAACAATCGACCAGATTAGCAGAAACCGAGCGAGGACAAAGATAAGAAGCATAAATATAAATGTTATGCATGCATCATGCTCATGTATTTGGTCTCTATAAATACCACTTGAAGATCCAAGTCGCTCCTTTCAGTGAAAATAAAAGCATTGCAGCAGGACTAAAGTTATGATTAATGTCTTTGTTTACAATTTCTCAGAGTTTCTTCTGTAAACAAAGCTGAGACTAAAAATGAGGTCAGAAACTGAATTCCTTAGACGGATTGTGAATGTTTTACTGCAGCTCCATCACCACAAACACAAATACGGCTGAAATCTGACAGGCATTTGTGCGACAGCTCCCAGGCTGAGTCATTTTAATGCCATTTCCCTGGAACTCGGTCGAGTGAGTTCATGCAAACCTCCTCAGGGCTTCACAGTCGATACCTGATCACATTTTTAGACTCTGAGACGTTCAGAAGAATCCTGCCGACCAGATTTACAAACATCAGCCGAATTAATGCAAAACGCAGATTTTTAACCAGGATTTCATTATTTAGATGAAAAAGTAATTCAACCCTTTTCTACGTCATGAATTAACTGAGTAAAACATTTCTGGTTAAATCTCACAAGCTGCAGTCAGACCTGTAAACGGCACCGTCTGCCAGCTGAAGAAGGCTAAAAGCAACGAATCGGTTTGTGAATGAAGAGTCGGGCACGGTGGTGGCAGAGTGATGATCTGGGCTGTTTCTGGTGAACCGGTTGGTGACGCTAAGCTGAAGCTCACTTAGCTTCAGATTCTTGTTTTAAATAAATATAAGACAAAAGGTTTTTAAATCCATTTCAGATTTTTTTAATAATTAAAAAGATGTAACTAATGAAAAATAACAAACATAAAAAAGAAAACTAATAATAAAACGAACCTTTTAAAAATGAGTCGTCTGTTTCCTGGTCAGACTGAGTTTATGAGTCATATTTGAACATCGGATGAACTTTGATGCGCAGCAACCTGAATGTCTGATGATGATGTCATGTGATGATGGACAGATTTACAGCAGAACCAGAACCAGAACCAGCATTTTGAAATGAATCAACCTAAAGCTGGAAGTGGAACCTGGTCTGATCTAAAGTTTGTTTTTCCTTCCGACCTTCACTCAGCGATGAGCTTCACTGTGAAACGAAGCCACATGAATAACCTGAAGTGAAACTTTTTTTATCTCTGTGGTTCCTGTGGCTCTGATTCATCTCTGCACAGAAACACTGGTTCCATCAACAACTCAAAGTTTTATTATACATTTACTCAGAAAGCAAAATGAGTGCAGTTCCAGTGAAGCGGAGAGCAGCAGGCTGCAACTGGAGCGCCGCCTGAATATTTGCATGATTCCTCTGCCAGCCGCTTCCTGAGAGCGAGGTGGAGATAACGGCACATGGAAGAACTTCAAGACCAAATTCTGAACTCAGATTGTGGAGTTCAGGTCCAAAGCCTCCTCCACCGCTGCCCAGAGCATAATCCCTCCACCACCGAGCCTGATGCCAGGCAGGAAGTGCTGATCTGACCTGTTTCTCTTTTCCAAATACGGAAACCAAATGCAGATCAAACAAGTCCTGCTGCAATCATTTTGAATTATTATTTTATTGTAAATCAAATTTATATTGTTGGTTTTATTCATTTATTTTTTATTCATCTATTTTATTTATTTAAATAATCTTTTAATTATTTTATATTAATTAATTAATTGACTTGTTATTATTTACTTCTTTTATATCATTGTATTCTAGCTTTTTCTTATTCATATATATATTTTTTTCTTTTTCTTGCCATGCTGTCATGAACTTTAACCTTTTGCGTGTAGGTGAAGACGTGTTAGCAAAAACGTTTAAACCTTCAGCTAACCGTTAGCTCCGCTGTTAGCGCGCTAGTCGTTCCCTCCACCGGTTGATTCTCCAGCGTTGGAAAAACATTCCCAGTTACTTTGCTGCTTCTGGCTGGAAAATTCTCCAGACTGAACGGAAAAGGACAGAAAACTTCCAAATCTTTCTCAGGAAAATAGAAAAACACTCTGCAGTGTAAAGTCTTAAAGGTGTTACTATATTTAATTCTTCCTGTCTTCCAGCTGTGCTGCTTTTTCAAAGTGCTGTACTGTGTTTGTGTTTCTGAAAAGTGTGGCCAGGTCATCCTTTCTGCAGTTTCCTGTTTCCAGTGCATTGTGGGAAGACAGCATGTGTGATTTCCTGTGGTTTGGTCATCAGACCTCTGGTTCATCTGCCCTCATGAGCTTCATGCAAACCAGAGTCATCCTCAGCAGCCTTCATCAGATGCTCTTTATCCGGCTGACCCTGCCTGCTGTCAGGCGCTCAGGTAACTGCCAGGCAGCTCCTGCCCCTTCTCTGCTGCCCCCTGGTGGACGTGTGGGGCTAACTGAATAACGCCCAGCTCTGGCTGTGGAAGCGGCGACTCGAAAAGCGTCGCTGAGCTTAAAAGTCCAGAAAAGGAGAAGTGATCAGCGGTCGGCCTGTCGAAGCTGTGATCAGGTTCCTGGAGAACGACAGGAAGGAAAACTAGAGCCGTGTAATTATAGCTCTGACTCAAAGCACAGCTTTGCATTGTGATCATAAAGCAGCTCAATGTTCTCATGGTGAGAAAAACAAACCGACCACAAATACAACATGATTCACATCAGGATGCAAAGGAGGCTTTTATTGCCTTTGTTTGGATTATTCATTAAACTTGTTAGACCCAGCAGAGTTTAAATAAATCATGCATGTTATTAATAATTCCACATTAAACTTTGATCCAATCATTTAGATTTTTTCAACTTTTGGCTCCTGATTTGATACATAATTTGTCTCTTTTTTTAGTTTTACTTTATTTATTAATCTGATCACATTTAAGAGAAAAATAAAAACCGGAACCATCTCTAGAATCAGCCTGACGACATGACCAAGCATGAAGTTATGAAATGCGATAAGAAACGTTATCATTTTTCAGAAGCAGATGAATTAGAGAAACACGGAAAGTCCTGGACCTTTCTAGCAGATCACATTCAGTCTGATGAAATATTCCAACCTGATCTGACTGAATCCTCATTAATTCAGCTTTTAGAGCAGATTTGATCTGATCTCTGCTGGATCAGGTTTTCATCCATCTGGGTTGTAATCACCAGTGGAAACGCAGCGAGGTGTTAGTGTCAGAATGTGGTGTGAGTCGTCCTGCATGGTGTGTGTGCTCACCTCCAGCAGAGCCAGCTGTGCGGCAGCCGTCCGTGCAGATGTTGCTCGATCCTGCAGTCTGAGCTCCTCCTTGTGAACCGAGTCATATGAGGGAAGATGAGCTGCGCTGGACATAAACTTCCTCTGTTCCTGTGTGACGTTGCATCCTCTGGTCATCCTCACGCCTTCGCTCCACTGATGACTCTACAAGCCACATCACTGTGGCAAACACTGCATGCCCACCTTACTGCTGTAGCAATGAATTCATGCAAACGTGTGCACACACGCTCACAGCTTAGACAGAAACCAGTTCACCAAACAGGATTGGGGAGGAAAAGTGAACAAGATCAGAAGTTTTTCAATTGAATTCATGTTAAAACACGAGGTGGAACAAAACGTGTCACTCTGGGTTCGGTTTAAATCCAACTATAACTCAAATATGAAAATAGAAAACCAAGTAAGACGATGCTGCAGTGAGCGGATCCTTTAAACACCAGGCTGTTGTGCAACATGCAGCGTTGAGGAAGTCACTGAATTTATGCAAACATTTCAAAGAAAATTATGTTTAGGCACAAGGAGGAAGCTGCAGATTCACCAGTCTGCTGCCCTTCAGCCTGCAGGGGGAGCGGCAGAGAGAAGAGGGGGACCTGGGGGTGACGGGGTGGTCTGCTGGGTCTGCTGGGTCTGCTGGTTCTGCTGGTTCTGCTGGGTCTGCTGGTTCTGCTGGGTCTGCTGGGTCTGCTGGTTCTGCTGGGTCTGCTGGGTCTGCTGGGTCTGCTGGGTCTGCTGGGTCTGCTGGTTCTGCTGGGTCTGCTGGGTCTGCTGGTTCTGCTGGGTCTGCTGGGTCTGCTGGTTCTGCTGGGTCTGCTGGTTCTGCTGGGTCTGCTGGTTCTGCTGGGTCTGCTGGGTCTGCTGGTTCTGCTGGGTCTGCTGGTTCTGCTGGGTCTGCTGGGTCTGCTGGGTCTGCTGGTTCTGCTGGGTCTGCTGGGTCTGCTGGTTCTGCTGGGTCTGCTGGTTCTGCTGGTTCTGCTGGGTCTGCTGGGTCTGCTGGTTCTGCTGGGTCTGCTGGGTCTGCTGGTTCTGCTGGGTCTGCTGGTTCTGCTGGTTCTGCTGGTTCTGCTGGGTCTGCTGGGTCTGCTGGTTCTGCTGGGTCTGCTGGGTCTGCTGGTTCTGCTGGGTCTGCTGGGTCTGCTGGGTCTGCTGGTTCTGCTGGGTCTGCTGGTTCTGCTGGGTCTGCTGGGTCTGCTGGTTCTCCTGGTTCTGCTGGGTCTGCTGGTTCTGCTGGGTCTGCTGGTTCTGCTGGGTCTGCTGGGTCTGCTGGTTCTCCTGGTTCTGCTGGGTCTGCTGGTTCTGCTGGTTCTGCTGGTTCTGCTGGTTCTGCTGGGTCTGCTGGTTCTGCTGGTTCTGCTGGTTCTGCTGGTTCTGCTGGTTCTCCTGGTTCTGCTGGTTCTGCTGGTTCTGCTGGTTCTGCTGGGTCTGCTGGGTCTGCTGGTTCTCCTGGTTCTGCTGGGTCTGCTGGGTCTGCTGGGTCTGCTGGGTCTGCTGGTTCTCCTGGTTCTGCTGGGTCTGCTGGTTCTGCTGGGTCTGCTGGTTCTGCTGGGTCTGCTGGGTCTGCTGGTTCTCCTGGTTCTGCTGGTTCTGCTGGTTCTGCTGGTTCTGCTGGTTCTGCTGGTTCTGCTGGGTCTGCTGGTTCTGCTGGGTCTGCTGGGTCTGCTGGTTCTGCTGGGTCTGCTGGTTCTGCTGGTTCTGCTGGTTCTGCTGGTTCTCCTGGTTCTGCTGGTTCTGCTGGTTCTGCTGGGTCTGCTGGGTCTGCTGGTTCTCCTGGTTCTGCTGGGTCTGCTGGTTCTGCTGGGTCTGCTGGTTCTGCTGGGTCTGCTGGGTCTGCTGGTTCTCCTGGTTCTGCTGGTTCTGCTGGGTCTGCTGGGTCTGCTGGTTCTCCTGGTTCTGCTGGTTCTGCTGGTTCTGCTGGGTCTGCTGGTTCTGCTGGGTCTGCTGGGTCTGCTGGTTCTCCTGGTTCTGCTGGGTCTGCTGGTTCTGCTGGGTCTGCTGGGTCTGCTGGTTCTCCTGGTTCTGCTGGGTCTGCTGGTTCTGCTGGGTCTGCTGGTTCTGCTGGGTCTGCTGGGTCTGCTGGTTCTCCTGGTTCTGCTGGGTCTGCTGGTTCTGCTGGGTCTGCTGGGTCTGCTGGTTCTCCTGGTTCTGCTGGTTCTGCTGGTTCTGCTGGGTCTGCTGGGTCTGCTGGTTCTCCTGGTTCTGCTGGGTCTGCTGGTTCTGCTGGTTCTGCTGGGTCTGCTGGTTCTCCTGGTTCTGCTGGTTCTGCTGGTTCTGCTGGGTCTGCTGGGTCTGCTGGTTCTCCTGGTTCTGCTGGGTCTGCTGGGTCTGCTGGTTCTCCTGGTTCTGCTGGTTCTCCTGGTTCTGCTGGTTTTCCTGGTTCTGCTGGGTCTGCTGGTTCTGCTGGGTCTGCTGGGTCTGCTGGAGGAGCGACTGCAGCTGTCACAGGCTTCTTCTGTGCTGTGAAGGCAGTGAAGGCTGTGAAGGCTGTGAAAGATGTGAATGATGTGAATGCTGTGAAGGCTGTGAATGATGTGAAGGCTGTGAAGGCTGTGAAGGCTGTGAAGGCTCTGAATGCTGTGAAGGCTGTGAAGGTTGTGAAGGCTCTGAATGCTGTGAATGATGTGAATGCTGTGAAGGCTGTGAAGGCTCTGAATGCTGTGAAGGCTGTGAATGATGTGAAGGCTCTGAATGCTGTGAAGTCTGTGAAGGCTCTGAATGCTGTGAAGTCTGTGAATGATGTGAAGGCTGTGAAAGATGTGAATGATGTGAATGATGTGAAGACTGTGAAGGCTGTGAAGGCTGTGAATGATGTGAAGGCTGTGAATGATGTGAATGCTGTGAAGGCTGTGAATGCTCTGAATGCTGTGAATGCTGTGAAGGCTGTGAAGGCTGTGAAGGCTCTGAATGCTGTGAATGCTGTGAAGGCTGTGAAGGCTGTGAAGGCTCTGAATGCTGTGAAGGCTGTGAAGGTTGTGAAGTCTGTGAATGCTGTGAAGGCTGTGAATGATGTGAAGGCTGTGAAAGATGTGAATGATGTGAATGATGTGAAGACTGTGAAGGCTGTGAAGGCTGTGAATGATGTGAAGGCTGTGAATGATGTGAATGCTGTGAAGGCTGTGAATGCTCTGAATGCTGTGAATGCTGTGAAGGCTGTGAAGGCTCTGAATGCTGTGAATGCTGTGAAGGCTGTGAAGGCTCTGAATGCTGTGAAGGCTGTGAAGGTTGTGAAGTCTGTGAATGCTGTGAAGGCTGTGAATGATGTGAAGGCTGTGAAAGATGTGAATGATGTGAATGATGTGAAGACTGTGAAGGCTGTGAAGGCTGTGAATGATGTGAAGGCTCTGAATGCTGTGAAGGCTGTGAATGATGTGAAGGCTGTGAATGATGTGAATGCTGTGAAGGCTGTGAAGGCTCTGAATGCTGTGAAGGCTGTGAATGATGTGAAGGCTGTGAATGATGTGAATGCTGTGAAGGCTGTGAAGGCTCTGAATGCTGTGAAGGCTGTGAATGATGTGAAGGCTGTGAAAGATGTGAAGGCTGTGAAAGCTGTGAATGATGTGAAGGCTGTGAAGGTTGTGAATGATGTGAATGATGTGAAGGCTGTGAAAGCTGTGAATGATGTGAATGCTGTGAAGGCTGTGAATGATATGAATGCTGTGAAGGCTGTGAAGGCTCTGAATGCTGTGAAGGCTGTGAATGATGTGAATGCTGTGAAGGCTGTGAAGGCTGTGAATGATGTGAATGATGTGAAGGCTCTGAATGCTGTGAAGGCTGTGAATGATGTGAATGCTGTGAAGGCTGTGAAGGCTGTGAATGATGTGAATGCTGTGAAGGCTGTGAATGATGTGAATGCTGTGAAGGCTGTGAAGGCTGTGAATGATGTGAAGGCTGTGAAGGCTGTGAATGATGTGAATGCTGTGAAGGCTGTGAATGATGTGAATGCTGTGAAGGCTGTGAATGATGTGAATGCTGTGAAGGCTGTGAATGATGTGAATGCTGTGAAGGCTGTGAATGATGTGAATGCTGTGAAGGCTGTGAAGGCTCTGAATGCTGTGAAGGCTGTGAAGGCTGTGAATGCTGTCCTAAAGTCAGAAGGAAGTATTTTTTGCCCGTCTGTAAGCAGATAACAGGAAAGGATTCAGACTGATTCTGTTCTCTGCTCTGCCCTCCCTTCGTTTCCTCTCTCACACTTTAACCACCGAGACAAACATCCACTGTCCTGTTTCAATAAACTCAGACTAAATTCGTTTTTTACAGTGCCTCAATACATAAATGTTCACCACAGAAAACATTGTAAATATTTCACTTTGACCACATTAGGATCAGCTGGCATAAATATGTCATCACATTTATAATAATAAATCATGTATAAAGAATAACCCTTAATCTAAAATAAGAACTTGATCAAAAACAATCGTTATCAAATCCTGATTGAGTTTATAGAAATGCGGCCTATTAAATACTTTAAAGCAAACCATAGAAGGACATTACTGTTCGTTTCATTTTGTTGTCAAGATAATTTCTTCATTAATTTGGTGTATTTTCAGCTTAATTACATTTTAGTTTGTTTATTTACTAAATGATATATTTTATTCTATTGTTTTTAAATATGTATTTTTCAGATGCTGAGTTTTCTTGCCTCGTTTCCGTTTTGTTGGCGTGTGACTGGAAGCGTCTCCTGGCGCCGGCTGACATGTTGGTGGTTTGGTGGTTTGGTTTGACCACAGCGGAAAATCCCTGAGGTGTTTTCTTTTCTTCTTTATGATTATATATAACAAATACAAGTGTTAGAAATGGGTGTGCAAAAAAGACAATAATAGAAAAACAAAGAAAAAGAGAGACAGGAGAGTCCAGTGTGTAGGAACTGTTGATATGATGAAGGAAAAAGGAAGATAATGTTAAAATTACCGATCAAATCATTTAACATCACTACTACTAGAGGAAAAACAACTAATAAAGTAATAACAATGTTTTTTTTTAAAGGTTTTATTGGCTCTAGTGACCTTTATTTGATAGTGAATTGACAGGAAAGCAGCCAATGAGAGAAGGAGGAAGACATGCAGCAAAGGTCACCAGGCCGGGAATTGAACCTGCGGCGGCCGAGTTGAGGACCAAGGCCTCCTTATGTGGGCTGTGCTGAACCCCTGCACCACCACAGCACCAAGTAATAACAGTGTTAGCTATAATAAATAGAGGCTGTCTGCCCCTGAGCAGACCACCAAAGGTCAAAGGGCACATCACAGTGAACCCAGACCAGAACCGAACCATCGGTCCAGTCAGCCCCGATCAGCTGATGGATGTTTTAAACCTGTTCATGTTCTGCATATCCAGTCTGATGTGATGCAGTTCAAAGATGATTGGACCACGTTCACCCAATCGTTGTGTATTCTGCCGCTATTGATTCATTCATTTATTTTTGTGTTTGTTTCAAGTTTTCTTTCATGATGTCATTGGAAAAAAATGAAATAAAATAAAACAAGAAAAAAGAAACTTAAACTATGATTAGTTGGCTAACAGTAATCCTGATGGAGCCGGTGGAGAGACGCCACCCCGATTATTCCCCATGTTCCCGTCTGCAGCGCCGGCCCAGAGCAGACAGCACCGACCGGGGAAATACTCAAGATGTCATAATAATGACAGCACAAAACAGTAACAACCATAATAATTATAGCAATATTCAACAATAATCAAAGAACAAACACAAAACATAATGAGTTGTATTAATCCTGTGAATGTGTGTTTATGTGTGTGAGGTTAATAATCTGTTATGTCTGTGATTCTGAAAAAACATTGATTTAACTAACCAGTTAACAAAACTTCATTAGAAGATATGTGAGTGAAAGTGACTTTATTTAGTCAGTATTGTAGTTTTAGTTTCTGGACCATCGCCCCCAGGTGTTAAATCTAGTTTGAGTTCCAGATATTGATGAACACAGGTAGATGATCTTTTTGCGTAATTGTAATGCTTTCCAGGTGTATATATTCAGTAAGAAGGTTTGTCCAGGTGTTAATATGTAGAGAGTTTTTTCATTTCCAGGTGAGAAGTTTTATTTTCTTGGCGATATAGAGAAACTAGAAATGGATCTTTGCATTTATCTGGAAAATTATCCATTCCATTGTAGTTACCAAGTAGACAGAGAGCTGGAGGAACGGGGCTCTGCAACCCAAAGCGGTGGAGAGTTTTTGGTTGCTGATATGCAGAAGAGTTGAACAGCTGTGCAGGTCCAAATGGCATGGAAATAGTTGTCAGTACGGTTATAGTGTTGGAAATGGTAAAACCCATTTTAAACATTTTCTCTGAGTAACGTGGGACCTGTGAATTGTTTTATACCATATAAGCTGTAAGTTTGTGTTACTGGTGGCATCAGATTTTTTTTTTTTTTTTTTTTGATTGCGTAAAGCAAGGTAATTCTGATAGTGAGGTATTTTTATGTTGGTTTTGTTCTATGTTTAACCTGGAGGTGTTTTCCACCCTGGGTGTTTGTGGACACTGCAGCCGGATAATGGGAGGAAGAGGAACCCAGCAGGGAGGAGGAAGATGTCCGACACGCCAGAAGGAAGTGGAGCATCTCCGCTCATCTCTGCTGAAACAACAGATCTGAAACCGACACCTGCTCAGTGAACGCAGCTCAGCATGTAACACATGGCTGTGACTTCATCTAGTTCATGTTTTATTCATTACAGTGACCCAGAAATTTACCTTTTTCCTTATTCATCATAAAATGTCATCATCCCAAAGGAGTTAGCATGACTTTTGCTCCCTGTTTTGGTTAAAAACTTGTTTCTTATCACTAATGGGATCTGAAACAAGTGACAGATGATATAATTAGAAAATTCAGACTTCTGATCAATCTGATTAGCAGCCTAAACTACATTTTTAAATAAAAAGCTGAGTAATATAAAAATTCATTATTGAAATAAAGAAAGTATTTCTACATGTTTTTTGTTGTCATAAAATAAATATATATTAAATGTCCTTCCGTTGGAGTCCGGAACCATGTAATAATCCGGTCCGGAGTTTACCCCGTTCCACTTGTCCGCAGCTCATTTCCGGCTTTTAGCTCCCACCTTCATCGTGTAGCAGGAAGTGCTTTGTTGAGCTACTTTCTGCTCAAAACATGGATTAAATTCGTATTTTTCTGGATTTATCCGAGTCACTCGGTCTCTGGAGGATGTCTTCCCCGGTGAAGAGTGGGGATATCATCCACCTGAATGTCGGTGGGAAGAGGTGAGGAGCACCGGAAGTTCTGGGCTAACCCGGCTAGCTGGAGAGATGGGACTAAGCTAATGTAGCGGCTTCCATTGTCGGACGATTGCCATTCTTTCATGATTAATTCTCTCTTTATGTAAAATAACCTGTTTTACACGACTTAAAAGGAAATAGTCAGGGTTTTATATAAAGAATTGTTTGGTTCATATCTTTATTATTACCCCAAGTGTCCCTTCTGAGGTTGAATAAAAACAAATTAAGTTATTGGTTGGATTTTACTTTGTGTCCGACAATGGACGCATGCAGGTGGAACATAAAGCTTAGCTGTCACTTTATGCTAAAAAAAAAAAAAAAAAACTACAAATACAGTAGGTCTGCAAAAAGAGGAGTCTCATTTCTGAAAGTCTGGATTTAATAGATGAACTTTAGAGATGAAAATTATCCAAATATCTTCTTGTCCGATAATGGAACCTTAACAAACCAGCTGCAGGAATTAGCTTTTTCCCCGTCAGATCTGGTGTTGACATCAGAACCACTAAACTGGAACTCTCACTGGAAGGTTTAGTTCATGTTGGCAACAAACATCTTGACAACATAAAACAGTTCCGTCTTCCTGTCTGCATGAACACTTCCCAAAGTTGGTGGGAAAATGAAGACTTGTTAAGTATTGTAATATTTGGTTGGCTGCATGACGTTTAGCTGTTGTCAGCGTCCTTGTCTTGAGAAGAAATGGATTTTACTTTGAGTAGTAGAACCTTAATGAGTATGGAGGTAAAGGAGGAGAGTGAGGAAAATACGGTTAGTTCAACTCAGTGCTGTTGGAGCTGAGCTGAAAGTTAAACCCCTGGTGGGAAAACTTCCGCTAATGCGCTAACAGAGGAGCTGATTCTTTCATTTTAATACCACATGGTATATTGTTTTAGCATAGCGTCCACTCAAAACCATTTTAATATAGCATTTAGCATTATGCTAAATACTGGTATAGCGCTTTAGCGCTTGCTTATGCTAAGTTGGGGTAGTGTTTTAGCAATAGTGGAGCTACTCTTTATGCTTAGTGATTAGGGTTAGCATAGCTAGCGGTGCCCAGCCCTAATCAGAACCTGAAGTTTCAGCTGGTTTTGTTGATTTAAATTTAATTAAATGAATTTACTAGTTGGATTAAATCCATGAAGAATAAAGCGACGGGCTCTCTAACATTTTACAGGTTCAGTACCTCCAGACAGACGCTCACCTGGGTTCCTGACTCCTTCTTTTCCAGGTGAGTCAGCCTGACTTTATTTAGCTCCGTTCAGCCTAGGACCAGCTTCCTGAACTCTTCTTCTTTCTCTTCCTGTTCTTCAGCCTGCTTAGCGGCCGCATCTCCACCCTGAAAGATGACGAAGGAGCCGTGAGTGTTCCTGGACTCGTTTTCTGGTTGAGCCGTCTTCCTCTTCGTCACGCTGCCGTTTCTCTCTTCAGATCTTCATCGACCGCGACCCGTCGCTCTTCGCTCCCATCCTCAACTTCCTGCGCAGCAAAGAGCTGTACCCGCGCTCCATCAACGTGCACATGCTCATGCACGAGGCAGAGTTCTACGGGATCACGCCGCTGGGTGAGAGCAGCTCCGACATTCTGCTAAAGTATTCACACCCTTCGCTGGTTGCTCAGCGCCTCAGCAGCAGGTACAGGGATGTTCTGGTGACAGGAACCATCAGATACTCAGATCAGATCGATGTCTAAAACGGCCCCACAGCATTGTGCTGCCTCCACCGTGCTCAGGTCAGGATGAGGAAATGTTACGTTCGGGCGTCACGTTTCATCCTGAGGCTTCTGGTTCTTTGCAGTGTTCTCCAGGTGAACACAGATCTTATATCTTAGATTTCTGTTCTGGTTCTGCTTGGAAACGAGAAAACCTGGAGAACAGTTCAGTTCAATCCAGACTTACTTCATTTGTCCTAAAGGGAAGTTAAATGACACCATTACTTGTTAGCTAACGCTGCTAATCCACCTCCTTTGCTTTTGCTGCTCCTCTTTAAATCTGTCTTTTCGTCTGGTTGGAAGGATGAGCAGAGAGTCTGGGATCAGATGCCATGATCCACTGAACGTCGTAATAAATATAAAACTGGTTGAAGTTCATCCAGTTTGCCTTCCAGCTGATCTGGGGTCAAAGTTCAGGTTATATTTGAGCTGCTAATCAGCTGTAAACCTTGTTGCCATGGTGACAGATCATAGCTAAAAAAACAGCAAAAATCCTTCCAGATGCATCCAGAACCAGAGGGAATAACAGTCTGAACAAACTGGCCCGCTGCCAGCAGGAGGCGCTGTTCTGGATTCTTTAAAATCATTTTTAATTTTGTTTCAGTGCGAAAGCTGCAGCTGTGTGACGAGTTGGACCGGTCCTCCTGTGGAAACGTTCTGTTCAACGGATACCTGCCTCCCCCAGGTACAGCTGGACCAGCAGCAGGCCCAGTTCTGGTCCCGGATCTGGACCCGACCCGGTTCTGGACCCGACCCGGTTCTGATCCATGTCCGTGTCTCCCCAGTGTACCCGGCGAAGCGTCGGAACCGCCACAGCGTGGCTGGGTCTCAGTTCATGGTGGGCCGGGCCGGGCCGGCGGAGCGGGCGCCGGTCCGACGCAGCAACACGATGCCTCCCAACCTGGGGAACGCCGGGCTTCTGGGCCGGTCCGGCGCCGAGGACAGGACGTCTGCAGGTAACGGGTCAGGCCGCTGCCACGGCTCTACAGGAAGTGATGTCACTAACTCTGTGGTTCTGCAGGAGGATTGTCGGATCCCGGCATGGTCCGGATCATCTGCGGCCATCACAACTGGATCGCCGTGGCGTACGCTCAGTTTGTCGTCTGCTACAGGTAAGCGACTCCTGCGTGCTCTGATTGGCTGGTTGGCGGCGGACAAAGGAAGTGAAGGTTGTCCTTCCTGCCGTCAGGATGAAGGAATCCACCGGCTGGCAGCAGGTCTTCACCTCGCCGCGCCTCGACTGCGTCATCGACAGAGTCGCCCTCAACGCCAAGGTGATGGGCGGGTCGCTGGGAGACAATGACAAGATGGTCGCCGTCGCCTCGGTGACGGAGATCATCCTCTGGTCCATCTGTCCCGACGGAAACGGGAACGAAATCGGTACGATTTTTCAGATTTGCTGCTTCAACCTGCAGGAAGTAAAAAACATTTATTTTTATTTTTTGTTTCCTGATACAAATCAAAGTTATCAGTTTACATTTCTATGAATGCTTAGAATAAAAAATTATGTTCTAACGTGTTTTATAAATGTTCTAATTTATTTCTAATAAAATTAATTCTAATTTTTGTTTTCTTTAGATTTTTTATTTTTGCTGTTGTTTTCATAGTACTTTAAAATTTTATTTTTATTTTGTTTCTTCAGTTTTATTTTTTCTTTGAAAATTTTCTAAATTTTTATTTTTTGTAATTCTGTATTGTATTTCAGCTCTAGTTTTAACTGTCTTTAAAAAAATTTGTTTTCAGTGTGTTTCTGTTATAAAATATACATTTTTATCTGAAGTTATTTTTTCATTTCTTATTTTTTCAGTTTTCATTCTTTGGTCTTATTTTGTAGATTGCATGTTTTTCTCCTTTTTCAAGATATTTTTAGAAATTATTTTTCAGCATTTCTATATCACCTCAACATTATTTCTTAAAATATTGACTTTAAAGTTTAATTTGATCAGAATCAAGCAAACAAAAGCCTTCTTGTAGTTTTTATTATCGATTTGTTTTCTTTTATGTGAGATGTTTTGAGGTTCTTCCTGGTTTCAGAGTCTCCATGTTTTTTTCTTCTTCCTGCCTCACTTTCAACTTAGAGGAAGTCTGTTCTGATTGGACAATGAGAATAATTTAAATGTCTTCTTTCATGCTGTCTAACTGGGATCAGGCTTGTTTATGATAATCAGACCTGAGCAGAACCGAGTCTGGGTCTGGACAGAATTTCAGAACCGGCATGTAAATGCGTACGCTGCCCCCTGCAGGCGTCTTCAGCCTCAACGTTCCAGCCGAGGCGCTCTTCTTTGTTGGTAACCAGCTGATCGCCACCAGCCACACCGGGAAGGTCGGCGTCTGGAATGCCGTCACCAAGCACTGGCAGGTGGGTGGAGTCAGTATCTGGACGGTTTCAGGTCCAATGTGGGTTGCTAGGTGATGAGCCCCGCCCCCTCCCCTCTCCCTGCAGAACCAGGACGTTGTTCCCATCAGCAGCTACGACACTGCCGGATCCTTCCTCATCCTGGGCTGCAACAACGGATCCATCTACTACATTGGTAAGACTGGCGGGTCCAAGTCCATCACCATGGCAACATGGTCCAAGTAGCTGATGTTTTTGTCTCCATCAGACGTCCAGAAGTTCCCTCTGAGGATGAAGGACAACGACCTGCTGGTGACGGAGCTCTACAGGGACCCGACCGAGGACGCCATCACCGCCCTCAGCGTCTACCTGACCCCAAAAACCAGTAAGGACCAAACCACTCATACTGGGAGGACTGGGCAGGACACACAGCCCCCAAACTGAACATTACAACATCCACAGCTAAATAAAGAATAAAAGCATCAAATTAGGACTATGGATTTTTTAAAAATCTAATTAAAAGCAAATGTTAATATATGTGAACCTTTGAGCTGTTAAACATCAAATAAACTCATAAAAATAACATTAAAAATTACAGTTAGGTGGAATCAGAGTTTCTCTCTGAGCTAAAATTAAAGGTTTGTGATGTAAAAGTGTGAATGATTTAATGAATTAAATAAGAAGGAAAACATTTAAAACTGATAAAACAAAATAATTAATTTTTAAAATTATAACCAAAATAAAAACCTGTAAAGAAAAAAGGTAATGAAATATAAAACAAACCTGTTATAAATGGATAAAAGGATCAATTGAAAATATATCTAAAAAAAATTCTTAAAACTCTAATATGAATCAAAATATTGTTTTTTAAATAAACATAAAAAACAAATAAATAACGTAACAATTTATTTATCCATCTGATAAAAGCCAGAATTCAACAGACGGCATTAAAAACTAGAATCACTTATAAAAGAAAAAGTTTAATTTAAAACGTTTAAATATTTGTAATTAATTGTATAAATTTTTTTTAAATATAAAATTTTGTCCAAAAAACAAAATAAAATAAAATAAGCAGACAGATTAGACACACAATTTTATCTTTAAAGATTTGAAATGGCTCCAGTTTTATCGGTGGCCACAGAGGGGCAGCAGTGGGGCAGGCGGACGAAACACTGCCACCTGCAGGTCAGCGTCAGCATCACATCAATTCAATGCTTTTCACTGTTTTGTAACGAATCTGCAGTAGAATCTGAACCGTGGTGTGTTCAGGTGACAGCGGGAACTGGATCGAGATCGCCTACGGAACAAGTTCTGGAACGGTCCGGGTCATCGTCCAGCATCCGGAGACGGTCGGCTCTGGTCCGCAGCTCTTCCAGACCTTCTCCGTCCACCGCAGTCCCGTCACCAAGATTATGCTGTCTGAGAAGCACCTCATCTCAGGTACCAGACCCGGTTCTGATGGGTCCAGGCTCCGGCACCAGATTCTGATGGTTCCTCCCTGTGTTTTTCAGTCTGTGCGGACAACAACCACG
Source organism: Poecilia mexicana (assembly GCF_051168715.1). Classification (NCBI taxonomy): domain Eukaryota; kingdom Metazoa; phylum Chordata; class Actinopteri; order Cyprinodontiformes; family Poeciliidae; genus Poecilia; species Poecilia mexicana. The sequence goes on from NW_028263382.1 coordinate 5,247,951, forward strand.
TTCGGACCTGGACTGTGACCCGGTTCCGAGGGATGATCTCCACCCAGCCCGGGTCCACTCCACTCACCTCCTTCAAGATCCTGAGTCTGGACGACGTGGACGGACACGGAGGCTGCAGCGCCGGAACCGAGATCGGTCAGCAGGTTCTAATGGGTTCTGTTTGGTTCTAACTGGTTTTGTTTGATTTTGTTGGGTTCTGTTGGGTTCTGTTTGGCCTCAGCCAGGTCTGTGTGGTTCCAGGTCCGTACGGGGAGCGGGATGACCAGCAGGTGTTCATCCAGAGAGTGGTTCCGGACACGGATAAGCTCTACGTCCGGCTGTCGTCCAACGGGAAGAGGTGAGGGATGATTCCTGATGACGGCCCAATTAGAGGCGGCCTGGTGGCGATCGGCTGGCAGTTTAGGGTTTAATCATGGCGACGCTTTCATCTAGTATCAGCTGTTGGATCCAGATCAAATCCGGATTGGAGTATAAATGAAGACAAAAATATCAAACGTTAAGGACATTCCATGTTTTATCTGATGTTAAAGGTTAGACTTACTGAAGCTGATGTGTCTCACTGATCGATTTAGTTCGTATTGTCAAAGGGTTGTGGAAGAAACATGTTTTTATTAAACACAAACTTCTGAGAAAAAGATGTGAAGATGCTGCTAAATATAGAACAGTGGTTCTTAACCTTTTTTGAGGTACCGAACCCACCAGTTTCATATGCGCATTCACTGAACCCTTCTGTAGTGATAAATTAAATATGATTTTTTTTCCCCCCGAATTTAAGACATAGGGCTGACCCAACTATAGTCTAGTTGGGTCACCCCATGATCACTAAGTCTTCTTAAAAGGTAGAGTCTCTGAGAACAGTTCTTCAAAATATAGTCAGTGTTTTCAGCAAAGTTGAGCTGAGTGTCCAGGAACGAGCCAAGGTATTTAAAATCTGCCACAGTTTTAACAGGTTGGCCATCGAGAGAAACTGGAACCACTTTAAGGTCTCGTTTAGATCATTTAATTAGCTCTACATTCTTAAGAGAATGAAAAATTAATAATAAATAATAAAGACTTTGCGGTATTCTGATTAAGTAATGTAATTATATTAGTTGTGTTACCACCCCCACGCCACTAGAGGCAGTATCAACCCCGAAAAGATGTAACTAAGGAGCAGATTTAGAAGTACACCGAAAACTACAGAATTTGGTAAAAACGGTGAGTTTTGCTGAAGTAATTAAAGACACAAGTTCAAATCCATGCTGAGAGTGGAGCTCCTCCAATCAGTGCTCCTCCGCAGCTCTGATTGGCTCAGCAATGTAACGTGATCCTCTGCAGCAAGTGATGGCAAAGCGGGGCGTCATCACGACTTTACAGTGTGTCTTTACCTCCGCGGTAGAGGCTCCGCCTAACCCCTGACACCGACTCATCGAACCCCTGGGATTCGATCGAACCCAGGTTAAGAACCACTGATATAGAGTATTAATTATTCAGAACAATTCATAGAAAATGTCCTGAAAATACAAATTAATTTGGATAAATCAGATTTTTTTAACGTTTGAAGATCAGCTGAAGCAATTTTCCTGCTTCGGTAAATGAGCTCCGCCCACTTCCCCACCACCTTCAGAGTGAGTGGTCTTTGGGTCTGTTGACAGCAGCTGTCTCTTCAGGGTGTGCGAGGTGCGGTCGGTGGACGGGACGTCCATCACGGCCTTCATGGTCCACGAGTGCGAGGGCTCGAGTCGCATCGGCTCGCGCCCGCGCCGCTACCTGTTCAGCGGCCATGGCAACGGCAGCATCCAGATGTGGGACCTAACCACGGCCATGGAGATCGCCGGGAAGGTCGACATCAGAGGTCAGCGGCGCCCTGAGCACGTGAGCGTTCTGATTGGTCAGAGGGGATGACGAGGTGTTTTTGTTCCGGCAGCGTTGGGCGGGCCGACGGAGGAGGAGCTGCTGGAGCTGCTAGACCAGTGTGACCTGGCTCTGACCCGAACGCCCGACAGCACGCCCAGGGCCTCCACCTGCAGGTAGAGAGAGAGACACACCTTCTTCTATAAACGTGCTGAGTGTTGCAGTGGTGGAACTGTAAACTAAATGAAACCTGGAGATGTACGCTTAATTAATTTGGTGCTATGTTCCACAGCAAAGGGAAAAATGGCAGAAAAACCATTGAAGAACAACTTAAAACTTTTCTTTTTTCTTGCTCTCATTGCTGGCTATGGTACACGCAGATCAGTTGCCATAGCAACTGACTGACAACAGCTCCGCTAAAATATCAGAATTCAACACCAAAAAACACTTGAAATATTTCCCACACTGAACCAGAACATTCAGTCCGTTGCAGTTTTATGTTTTCAGGCCTAACGTTTATTTTATTATTAATAAGTGATTGCTGTGGTAGATTGATACCGCTGCTATTAGCTAAGCTAACACGGTAGTGGTCTGTCAGTTGGTGTGTGGGTCACCTTTTTTTTTTTTTTTTTTTTTTACTGAACTGAAATTCCACATCACATCTGCATGTTACGGTTGCCAAAGTCAAGCTAGCACAACTGAACTACTTCCCTCTCCTTCGCTATTTTTTTCTTAATTAAAACTTTTCCTGACCTTGTTATTTAGTTGTAGTGTTGACAATTAGTAGCAAAGCTCTGCATCCTTTTTCTTTTATATAGCTGGCGTACATATTATGTTATGTTGATCACTTAACAGCTAAAACTAATGATAGTCATCATCGGTCAGCAGCTTTTTACATTCCAGCAGGAAGATATGGGGCACGTGTCTATTCATACTGAGCATTTTTTCTTGACTTCCACACATTTCAGTGCATTTATCCCTAAACCAGACATTTCCTTAACTATTACTAGTCTATTTCTTACCCAAATCTTAACCAGAACTGAACTCACACCAAATATCTAAATCTAACCAGTAGAGCTAAGAAAAAAGTGAGGACCTAGAAAACGTCCTCACTTCCACAAATGACCTCCCTTCGCTGGTGAAAGCTGTGATAAAGGTCCTCAATATGTGCTATAAACAAGTACGCAGGCACTCGCGCACACACACACACAGATGCTTATCACATCAGTCAGGATCCTTCCTTGGTTCCTTCCTTCATTTCAGGGTTTCACACACACACCTTTTTAAGTCAGTCAGGAAGCTTACTGATGTCACTTCCTGTCTCTGCAGCCTCCACTCTCAGCTCAGCGACAGTTTCCGGGCCGACCGTTTTCGCGGTTCGCCTGGAGTGTTGGGGTCTTCGGCCTCGCTGAGCGGCAGCCTCCCTCGGCAGACTCCGGCCCCAGGTCCCCTCAGCAGACCGCCCAGAGACCCCGCCGCCCCCTCTGCCAGCTTCCAGGGCCTTTATGGCCCCGCCCACCTCCAGAGTCCCGCTCACCATCAGAGCCCGAGCCCCCAGGCGCCTCGGTACCACCCGGAGCGGGAGGCAGTCCGGCGCGGCAGCTTCGTGGAGCGCTGCCAGGAACTGGCCAAGGGCCCCGAGGCGGCGGCCAGCTCGGCCTTCGGCACGCCGCCGTGGTCGGAGGGCATGAGGCGCAGCGTGGCGGTCTGCAGCGAGCTGGAGGCCAGGTTCAGCCTGCGAACCCCCACCAGCTTCACTGTGTCCCCCGGAGCCCGCTACACCCCAGGGACGCCGTCCTCCATGTCCGCCTCCCCTCTGTCCTCTTCCTCGCACCGCAGGGCCACACCCACCTCACCCACAAGCCCCGCCTCCTCCATGCCCAGTCCAAGCCGCTCCTTGACCCCCGCATCGCCTCGCCGTGGCGCTGCAGCATCGCCTGCTGAGGTGGCGGCGACACCAGAGAGTTCAGCGAGTCCAGACGGAACCGGAGTGGCGGCGCCATCCAGCCCCAAACCACACATGAACGAGACCAGCTTCTGATTGGCCGACCAGACTGGCTTCTGATTGGTTGACCAAATTGAGATGTTCAGATTCCCTTAAACCTCTGGATCAACTGCTTTTCTCCAGCAGGTGGCACTACAGAGCTGGGAATGAACTCTGCAGCTGGAATTCTCCAGAACCAAACCCGGTCCTGAGATCAGGATGAAGGTTTTTCTTCACTGCATTAATTAATTTCACTCAGAACCTGAGGGAAAACGCGGACCCGACCGGACTGGACTCGGCTGATGGTGTTTGTGACGTTTTCTAACTTTTATATCCGACAGTTTTCTGCTTCGGTTTCTACAGAAGATTTATTTTTATCATTTCTACCCGAAGTTTGATTTAAAGCCTGCAGGGGGCAGCGGCGGGTCCTGTCGGATTCTCTGCCACCATCAGTTTCCAACAAAAGAAAAAAATCCTCTGTTTAAGCTCTGAAGTATTTATTCTGAAGGTTTTCTGTAATGCTGAAGCTGATGTTTATTTGGATGTTTTGTCTCTGCAGTTCAGCAGGTTTATGTGAAGAAAGACACTCTGTATTCAAGAAGTACTTCAGTACAACATAAATATACTTTTCTGTATTTCTGCCACTTTAACTTCCCTCTCTGGCACTTTTATCCAAATACTTTCAGTTCAGCAGCTGATTGAATAACCAACGGTTATTAAAGAGGAGACGCTGGTTTGGCACAGAGGGATTTCAGTCCATTGCTGCCGAAGTCGTTTTTATGTTCAGTCTAAAATCACAAACTGTTTAAAAACAGAGAAGGAAAGAAAGCGAGAACATGGCTGACGGAGCAGAGACCTAACAGACCGGCGTTTGTGGAAGCATTTAAAACCTCAGTGGAGAGAGTTCAGTTGGAGGTAGAGGGAAGAGAAACACTGTTACCAGCTGGCGTTACACTGTTATTAATTTAGCTCAGACACTGAGGGACAAAAATGATCCAGCCTCTGCTACTTATCTAATGAACTTTATGCTCACAAACAACACCCTGAACCGCCCAATTTCAATCTTTTCATGCAAGAAAAATCTGACTTTTTGTGTTTGTGTGTAACTAAATCGGATGCATAGTTTCCCAGCATCTACAGTCTGAACGGTCATGTCGCATTTTATCCGACTTCCACTTCACTGAAGTGGGACGTGTCTTAGTTCTGCTCCAGACGTGGTAAACGTTCCTTCGTCTGGTTCTGATCGGTTCTCCGTGCGTTTTAAAATCTGTCCGTGGATGTGTCGGCCATCTTTCCAGCTGTAAACAGATCTCCGAGTGGCAACTATGTTCTTCTGCACATGCGGGACGCTTTGACTAAACCGTTCAGACAGAAGTCTGACTGCAGGCGCATTTAATTTTAGCATGAACGACCATGCAAGACAAAAAAAGTTGGATTTCAACAGAAATAGAACAAAATATGAAGACCTGCTGTGTGAACGAAGCTTTACTTCGCCCATATTTCCTGCTTAGGGGATGTTAGTAATGAATAATCAGACAATTACAACTTATTCCTCCTAAATTTTCAGTGAAATAATCACATTCTAGCTGCTAATTGTCCATATATGGTCATGCCTTCCTGTTTTAACAGGCTTGAGAGAGAAAATAATTGATTTCTGGAAAAATTGTTTAAATTTTTTGTTGTGGTTTTGTTGGCATTAAACTTTTGGTTTTCATTCTTCCTGCTGTATTTAAATCTCAATGTGTTGCCTTTGCTGCCACCTTGTGGCCTGAGGGGGAGCTGCATTGATTCGTTTAGAATTTTTTAATGGTGTGAAACTTCAGAAACCGTCCTGAACCAGAACCGTTGGTCCGAACCAGTTCAGTGACCTCTAAATTAAAATTGGTTGTTGTATAAAGTCTAATAAAAAACAAACATTTTGATCTAATAAAATTTCCTCTCCTTTCATATTAAAATAAAAATTTGTTAAAACCACAACACAATCTTTTCTGACGTCCCGTTTCCCGAAGCCTTTGAACGCATCACTTCTGTGACGTTTGAACCTTTTTGTGATTGTGAAACGGTTCGTATTAAACAACAGATTTTGTTGTAAAAGTTATGGATTTATTTCACCTGAGAAAACGGGAGCAGCTGAGGAAAAACTTTACACAGAAATAACAAAAATACATGAAAACTTAAACACAGGAAATATGATGACGCTCCCTCAGTCCCTGAGAGATAAACATCCATAAAGGGGGCGGGGCTTACACAGGAAGTCCTGATATCTGATGCTGATCGTTTGTTGATTAAAACTGGATATTTTATTCCCATTTTGCAAAACTCACAGCAGAGAAATCCAGTTTTTGTCTGCTGGTTTCTTACAGTTTGGTCATGTTCTGCCTTTCTTCCTTAAGTTGTCATCTGACCTGGATGACCTCGCTAATGATGGCAGGACAGAACCAGAATGGTTTGTGAAGAGAAGCTGCTCAGCTCTTGGCGTTCAGCATCTCCAGCAGCAGTTTGTGGATGGGGACGCGGTGCTGGCGGTGCAGCCGCCGGAAGGCCTCCGCGGCGCGGGCGGCGCTCTGCCGCAGCAGCGGGAGGCTCATCAGCAGCCGGCCCGCCCGGTGCGGCTCCCCGCGGGAACACTCGTAGTCCTGCAGCGCCTCCTGGAGGCCGTCCTGGAGCCGCTGCAGCGAGTCTGGAGAGTCTGGCAACTCGGCATCTGAGGGGCAGAGGTCAGAGGTCAGTTACTGCACAAACCCAACAAATTAAGGCCGAGGCAAACAGGGGAGCCACTACTGCTGTGAGAGCTACAGAGAGCCAGCTGATCGTGATCATCAGTTATTGATTGGCGCCTCGCTGCGGATTAATCTGTCCCTCTGTGGCCCCTCACTGCGGCCCCCAGCCGCGCTTCCCTCTCATTTAAATCAATTCATGGTAACGTTCATCGCTCATTAGATACACCACCGCCTCCTGCTGGTCATGGGGTGTTACTGCAATCTGATCACAAAACAGCTTTTTTATGAACATATCCCTGTTTATAGTGGCCATTTCTTTATCAAGTCAAAGTTTATTTATACAGCACATTCACAACAAGCTCAGCTGACCCAAAGTATTCGGCCAGCTCAGGCTGCCAGTCAGCGTAGTAACTCTGATGAATGTTATGTTAACTGAACTCTTCAGTTTTCATCTGTTGTTCAGGTCAGAGTTGCCGGCGCTAAATGCAACATTGATTCCTGTAAAATAAACGTTTCCTCCGCAGCTTGTTGCTGTCGATGAGCGGAGCGGCCATATTGGATCTCAGAAAAATTCCAAAAGAATCTGCCGAGTCATGAAATAAGTCAGCAGATACAGGAAATGCTGAGTCACTGGTTGCTATGGTGACTCGGAGGGAAGTGAGAAACGGAAACCAATGAATGCTGTTAAAGTCCAGTTTGCTTTGATTGATGGTTCTGCTGGTTGTTTCACTGGGATCCAGTTATTATGGAAACATTTTGTTCTGTAACTTTGTTTGGAAAACTTCTTGTTTCCACTACAGAGTTGCTTCCAGGTAGGATTGGTTCTGTTCATATCAATAGGTTCTGTCCAGAAGCACTACCAGGTTGTGCTTCTGGTTCTGATGTTCTGGTTCTAATACCGACTCGTCTTGAACGTCTTTTAAGTATCTGAAAACTTCTGGGATCCCCAGGAATCTGCAGGTGTTTTTTCTGCCTGTAGGTGGCAGCAGAGAGGCTAGTTTCTGCTCAACAGCTTGAATTTTGTCCCTTTTCCTGCACTGTAGCTGTTCAGTGTTAGTAGGTTGAGTCAGGCAGGTCATCATGTTAGTGATGTGTTCCACCATTAGAAGTGTTTCAGGTCATTAGATCAACTCTCAGTGTTTCTGCAGAGCCTAATGGCAGCATCATGCCATCTAAATGTTTGTACCTGAGTTGGTGAGCGCCATGGCCTTCAGCATCACCGCCTCCTCTGGGCTCATCTTCATCGCCCGGTACCTGGCCGCCAGGTGGCGCACTTCCTGGTACACACCAGCCAGGCCGGCGGCCCGGCACTGAGCCTCGTCCAGGCGCAGGTTCCCCGCAAACACAAGCTCCCCCCCCACCCTGCCCTGTGAGCGCCAGGCCACGCCCACCAGCAGCGCCTCCATCCAGCCGCTCTGCAGCAGCGACATCTGCTCCACCAATGAGAGCTCAGAGAAACCTGGCAGGGAGTGAGAGTGGAGCAGCGAGGCATCAGATGGATCGGTTTGAGACGCTGGTCTTCCAGAATTTAATCTCTTCTACCGGAAGCCATCTTGGTTGTTCAGTAATGTGAAACTGTTTTAGGACCCTGTTTACCTGGGATCTGCTTGGCCCAGCCAATCAGAACCAGCAGCTCCCGGTTCAGAAGGTCACAGAGGGTCAGGAGGGTCCGCAGGCTGCCGTCGTCGGTCGAGTCGTCCTGATTGGCTGCCAGCGGGGCGGGCTCTGTCAGCAGCAAATGGGAGATCAGCTTGTTCCCTGAAACAGACGGATGGGACCGTCAGACTGGGAAGTCTGGGTGGACTGGGAGCCTTCAGAGGGAACGTCGGGGAACTCACTGGAGCCGAGTGCCAGGCTGAACGGAGCTTTACCGCCTGTCTCCACCCGCCTCCGGTACTTCTGCCGGCCTCCTCTGACCCGGTCCAAACGCACCCCTGAACACACAAACACTGTTTGAGAACTCCAGTTCCTGATGTGAAAAACTTGGATCTTGGATTGATTTGTCTCCTTATTAACATTTTAATTTGTCCTTCCACAGATGTTTCTTTTCAGTCCCATTAAAGTTTCCTAAAAGCTGCTCTTTTAACAGGATGTAAACTTTGACCTTAAAGCCTGAATTTAGATTCAGTTGTACAAAAATGTTTTTTTTTCTGTCAGCTAGATGTTAAATTAATCAGAGGATGTACATTTGAAAGTTGTGTTGACAGTTAGTGAAAGCTGAGGTATGATGCTAATTAGCAATGCCAGGCACTTAAGGAAAACTCTTTATCTTAATATGTTTGCTTTAATGCTGCTGCTTGTGGTCAAACAGGCCTTTGAAACTGAATAAACTGGTTTCTGAGCAGCTTTTTCATCATCACCGTGTTTGGATGCAGCTGACTGGGGGAAATCAGCTGAAGAAACATTTAGAAAATGAATTTTTATTACACAACACTTTCAGTTTATCAGTCAGATTAAAAGCGTATGGATCTATGAACCTGGTGCAGTTCACACTCCGACCACTAGCTGGTACCAAAGCCTTTCTAATATTATCCTTGAGCCCGACTATCAAGCGGCCGAACCGGGTCCCATCCTACCTTCCCGCATCATCCCGGCCTGCAGACACTTCTGGAAGCGGCACGCCTGGCAGGCTTTCCTCCTCCGCTTTGTGATCTCACACTCGTTCGTCACCGGGCAGCTGTACTCGATGTTGCCTTGGTAACCAGAAAACAGGAAACGCGTCAGCAGCGAACAAAAAGATGCTCCTGTTTTCTGATGGGTGTTGAGTTTTTACCAGTGATCCGATTGAGCCAGTGGAAATCTTAGCTGATGTTTTATTTTTTATTACTGTTTAGGTATTTATTGGGCTCTACTGCATTTCTTTATTGAGGAAGGTTTCTGTACGGTTTGACTGAAACCATTTTTAAAGGGGACGGTGGTTTTTCTGTAACTAGAGAGGATCACATATTGTTTAAAATATTTTCATTTAACTCACTGTTTTTCTGTCAAAGTAATTTTTTACAGTAGTCGGCATAAAAAAGGTTTTCTACTAAGGAGAAAAAAAAGTTTTATTTATTTTTTCCCAAAAATCTCGAAATTTATGGGACACCAGAGGTGCCTCTAAAAAATAAGACCAGATATAAATACGTAGACACAAAAATTTAATGTAAACTGATATAAAATACAATGTTATTGTCAAAAGCTGGTAACTTTATTTTTTCATCATTTTTGCTATAAATAACAAACTGATTAAACAGATTTTATATTCAATTATCTTAAAAATGAATAATTTTAAATAATTATTGGTTAATAATCTCCTGGCATATTTTAGTTCCACATTATTCTCTGCTGCTGATGAGGATGATGAAGGTCACCTTGGATGGTCCTCTTGAAGAAGGCCTTGCAGGCCTCGCAGGACGCCACCCCGTAATGATAACCAGAGGCAAAGTCTCCGCAGACCAGACAGAGCCGTTTGGGCCCCATGGGGCCCATCGGGGCCCGGCAGTCCACCTGCCGGAGAACACCAGGTAGACCCAACATGAAGCCTGGAAGACGCTCCCGTCTCCTTTTAGATCCTATTATACATCACAGTACATCTGTAGATATGAAAACGAATAATCCCTGAATCTAATCTGGATTAAGGAGCTTCAGCAGAACCGGAAAATGTTTTAGTCCCGATGGAGCAACAGGAAACAGTTTCTACCTTCACTGAAAAACAGTCCGACTGAAACTCCACGGCGCCCCCTGCAGGACTTCCGCTGGAACTGCAACCTGCTGGAGAGTCAGGAGTCTGGTCCCCGCAGGAGGAAGAGGAGGCTGGGCTGGAGAGGAGGAAGAGCGGCGGAGAGGAGCAGAGAGGGGGGCCCCGGAAACAGGAGGGGGGGGACTGGGAGGAGGAGGAAGAGGAGGAAGAGCCCAGGGGGCTGGGAGGAAGGTGAGAGATGAAACAGGAAGTAAAAGAGGAGAAAATAAAAAACTTTATTTGTATTTGATGTAAAGAAAAGAGAAAAATGATTCAATAAACGTTCAGATGCTGCATCTATGGAAACCCAGGAGGGCCACACCGAGGAACGCTCCTTAAAAATAAAGTTCATTTATCCTTATATTTATCTGCACACCTTTAAACATAACTTTATCTAAATTAATGAGTTTATTGCATTTCTAACTGCTTTCTTATTTATTTCTGTGTTTTATTAAACAGACATGAAAACCGGGTCAGAACCAGCAAACAAAAAGGAAAAATCTGACAAGAAAAGCAAAACTTAGAAACTTCTTTGCATTTTATTAATGTTTACAATCACTAATGTTTATATTTCCAAACATTTGAGCCACATAAATAAATTAGTTCTGTTGTTTTTGCATTCATGTAATAAATTTGTGATGGATTAACGTTTTTATTGTTTTACAGTAAATCATGATTGTTTCTGTCCAACTGCAGACGTCTTGATATCAAAAAGTTCAGAATCTACAATCGCTCTGAAATATTTACATTCATTTTTATATTTCATGGCCGCCTGCAGGCCTCAAAGTTGTTGTCATGGTAACGTTCAACAGCCTGTTAGCTGCATGTTTTACTGTTTTTCTGCAGATCTGCTCTCTGTTCTGAAAGACTTTAGAGTTCAGTAAATATTCCGTTTTCTTGTCTCTGGGTTGTTTAAGTCTCTAAAGCTGCAGATCTCCAGTTTCCAGAGGATCATTGAACTCACCATGGTGAACCGAGGAAGCGTCCAAAGTCCTTCAGCTCCATCCTGGCCATGTTCGGGTCTGCGGCCACATGTGGAGCCGCCCGGGGCGAACTCTTTTATCCGGAGGCGGCAGGGGGCGGGGCCTGCAGCCTCAGCCAATCAGATCCCAGAAGCCTTCTCTGGTCATCTCCATTGATCGGGACAGTGACAGATGTAGGCCATGACCGCCGAGGTCAGAGTTCACCTTCTGCGCTTCAATAACATCCAAAAATTAATCACTGAAGGAAAAATGAGCTGGAGGAAAATTCAGACAATAAACGATAAAAAAGATTTACAACGTCATCGTTTTAAAAAAAACAAAAACACTCCGAGGTCCTGGACACAAACATTTTTAAATAATATTAATACACAATAATTATTTCAGAAAACACGGTTACATTTTACAGTAAGATGTGTGTAATTTATATTTGAAGGAGGAATTAATAGCATTTAAAACGGACCCCAGAGAAAAACCAACGAGTCCAATTCAACACCTGCTACATTATTAACCCGCCACCAGAGCAGCTGAACCTCAAAGCAACAGTTTTTACCAACTGTCTAAATTGTTCTTCAAGGCCCATTTTTATGTTTCAGTGCAAATTGTTGCATTTTCATGCAAATTCGTTTAATTCTGCTATATTTTACCCCACCGTCAAAGCCCTACCTCTGTGGGAAGAAGCGTGTCTGCTCCTCTCGGTTTCTCTGGTCCAGTTTGGTTGATGTTTTTTATTTTATTTATTTATTTTTAGTTTGGTTGATAATTAGGAAGCGGGAGCGGCTAATGGTAGCACTGCCTGCTAACTCAGGACTGTCGCTATAACCATCGACGTGTTCACGTGTTGTCACCATTAAAGTATCCAGTAATACAAAAAAGTTGGTAGATTTTTCGCTTTTGTGCAAAAACGTCGCTATAGGGCCTAAAAAGTCACTTAATATATCGATAAAGTTGCTACGTCACTGTTTAAGTTCACTGAAACGATATCTGGTTCAGTCTGCCCTCTAGTGGTAACAATATAGCAATGCAATCACCAGTTTGGTAGCAACTAGTTACGTTTACTCAATTACATTTACTTGAGTAACTTTTTTGTATTTTTACTAAGCTGTACTTTTAATTTTTACGTGAGTAATTTTATTATGAAGTATTTTTACTCTTACTTGAATAAATTTCTGGATTTTCTTCCCACTAAAAAACATGTTTTTATAAAATCCACCAGACAGACTCACCTGCAGTTTCTGTTAAAGTTTCAGAAGTTTTTTATTGAATGAAACTGATTTGGAAAAAATTTCTTCTGCCTGATTTTATTTTTTGTTATATGAATTATTGTCATTTTGGTCCTTAAAATACCAACATTTCAACTTAACTTTATATTTTGGTTCGTCTGATTATGTAATTTTTAAATATTAATTGATTGATAATTTGATCAGTTACTCAGTACTTGAGTCGACTTTTCGCCAAATATTTTCTACTGTTACTTGAGTAAAAATAAGTTGAAGTAGTTCTACTCTTACTTGTATATAATGTTTGGGTTCTAAATTATTATGGGATGGCAGAAAAACGTCTAATATCTGAACGGGATCAGGAGAAGTAAGTTTGATTTTGGACTCCAGCTTCCTGTCGCAGCTTGACCTTTGACCTCAGGTGGTTTTAGGAGTTTGTCAGATAGTGTTGACGTTTGTTAGAAAAACCACATTTGGACACTTTTAGGGTCTAAACTCTAAATTTCTGTCATTTTTCTGTCCAGTAGAGCATCAACTTTGATCTTGAAAGTAAAATCTGGTAAATCGTGGCATCAGGTCCAATCTCAGACCTTTAAGAACCGCCGGCGTTCCCAGTGAAACCAGGAGCTGCTGAGGCTGCAGTTCCTGCAGCAGGTGAGAGACAAACAGTCAGTCCTAATCTTACGCTCAGACGCTCTCGGATCAGCCTCACCTACATCTGCGGTTTCATAAGAGCTGCGTAACTGGACCGCCTGTCCGTCCATCTGACCGGGACACGAAGCCGTCCGACCCGACGCCGTACCCGTTCCAAGCAAAACTATCATAGAACATCAGCAGATGCAAGTGGCAGCTCTTCATAGTGTTAATCTGAATTAATATAAATCATTTAAAGAGTCAATTTGATTCTTTCATCTGAAGACGGTGACAAAATCACCAAGAGCCACGAGGAGGAAACACAAAGCGTCCTGAAATTCATCTGATTATAACTAATAAACCAAAGCAGCAGTAAAAATAAAACCAGAGAATAAAAGGTTTAGTGTCTGAATGAATGAATGAATGAATGAATGAATGAATGAATGAATGAATGAATGAATGAATGAATGAATGAATCTCCTTCAGGTGTTTGTGAAACCTCGTCAGGAAGGATTTCTGCTCCACCTGGTCAGTGAGGTTCTCCGTTTGGACGTTTTCTCTCAGACTAGTCCCACATCAAGTCAGTCGTTCGTTCCAGTCCAAGTCTCCATTGAGTGAAATCATCGTTTTCTGATTAAATTCATGGCGTCTAGTCGGCCTTTAATGGCATCGCTGCTCAGAAACCCAACCTGTTAATCCTCCATGTTTGATCTTTAGCTGAACCATCAGAATCTGCAGGTCTGGACCGGAAAGGTGAGACTTTGGAGGCGACAGATTTGTCTCAGCAGCCAATCAGTGAGCAGCAGGCTAACCTGAGCAAAAATATCCTGGACTCAGACCCGGCACACCCGACCCACTCATCCTCATCTTCATCAGCCAGATCTGGGTCAGTGTGGCTCTGAGTCAGCCCGGTAACCCAGATCCCTGCAAGGCTTAAGGTCCACTCTGGAACATTTCTCTGCCCTGGTCCAAACATTTCGCAACCCGGACCCGGTTCCAGCCGCGCTCGGTTCGGAACTGGAGTGTAAATAACAGCGTTTGGTGTTTTCAGTCATTGGAACAAAAGAGCTGTTGCAGTTTTTAATAACATGGTTTTAGAGGGGTTGGCGTCTACGAGCAGACATCTTGGAACGGGTCGGGTTTACCCCGAGAACCGGCGTCTAAATTTATACTGACTGATGACATCGTTTTCCTTGGTTAATGTCCAAACTCATTTCCTATCAGAAACAGATTCACTGCTTCAATAAAACTAATCTAAAATGTTTTATTTTTAAATTTGGTTAAATAAAAACATAATTCAAGTCTGACCGACACAACTTCGACCTCTGATGAAAAAATCGGATCAGTTCCCTTCCATATGTGGGATTAAATGGATTTCAAAGCGTTTGCTGTCTGAACGGTCACATCGTGTTTTATCCAGTTTTCATTTCTGAACCAGAAGCCAAATGTGGTGAATTTGATCAGCCTCCTTCCTCTGGTTCTGATCTACTGTAGTAGTTAGATATGAATATAGAAAATACTGAGAAAGAATGTCAAAACCAAGTTCACATGAAGAGTCGTTTACTGGGTTTTTACTTCTACTCACTCCTTCGAACATGTAAATATACTTTACAATTATTCCTTTGTTTTAAATGTGTTTTATTTGAATATAACTTTATTCTTTTATATGTTCAATACGTGCGACAGACTGGCGACCCACCCAAGTGACCCACCCAGGTGACCCATCCAGTGACCCGTCCAGTGACCCGTCCAGGTGACCCGTCCAAGTGACCCGTCCAGTGACCCGTCCAGGTGACCCGTCCAAGTGACCCGTCCAGGTGACCCGTCCAGGCAACCCTGCCTCTCACCCGGAACATTAGCTGGAGAGGCAGCAGCTCCTCCTGACCCACTAAGGGACCAGGTGTTAGAAAATGGATGGATGGATGTTCAATACGGTCAAACTTGGCCTGACTAAACTTTAAAATCCATCCACAGATGGCGGCAGCCATCTTTACTGCCGTAAACAGAGCGCTGCTGGTTGATGGTTACGTTCTTCTTCTGCACATGCAGGTCACTTTGGAGGCATAAACCAATCACACAGAGGAATGAATGCAGTCGCATTTAATTAGCAACATGAACAACCAGGGAAAAAAAATAAAATTGAGCATCAAGACCTGCTGGGTGAACGTAGCCTTAGTCACTCTGCAGGAACTACAGTTATAGAAAAATAAACTGGTTTATTGATTTAGTCAATGTATGGAAGGTCCGGCCATTTAGAAAGTAAGCTAAGACTTACTTTGCTAGCTTGAGAAACCCAAGCTAACAACATGATGCCTAAGACTGATGGGCCAGTTTTAAGCCTGGCTTCAAACTGGTTTGAGTCCGTTCGGTCCATTAAAAGCCTCCTCCGGGTTTCTAAGAACCAGTTCTGGAGTTTCAGAAGAGAAGGACGGGACTTGCCTTTAAGGAGAACAGGACGGATGTGCAGTTTTGACCCAAACCGCCTGTTCTGATCCAGTGTTACTGTTCGTTGAGTCCAGTGACAATCTGTTTTCATCTGAGCAGCGGTTCTGGACAGGATGTGTGCTGAGATTTAAGCAGCGCTGCTTGTTCTGTGAAAGCGAAAGCTGATATTCCGCTGGCTCACAGGTTCAGCCGTGCAGCGCCTGGACCTGCTAATCCTCTTAAAACTGGCCGGTGTGAGTGCGGGATTGGCCTATAATTCAAAGTGGCTTAGAGACATAGATCTACATAAACAGAATGAGCATTAAGGTTATGGATCCAGGTGGAAGATTAGAACCAGACTGCACGAGAGAATCACCTGCAGTGACTCAACTGGGCTGCAGCTAACAGGCTAACGCTATGCTAGCAAGTCTCATGAAAACAAAGGTGATAAAATCCTCAGACACATCCACTCTTAACCCTCTATGGCAGGGGTGTCAAAGTCAAATGGACGGAGGGCCAAATAAAAAATTTAGCTACAAGCCGAGGGCCGGACTGATCGAATGTTCATTGAAATTTTTTTAAATGACGCATATAGTCTAGTGAATCTAATTGAACCTACTGAAAACCTAACAAATATATTCCAATATGATCAGATAAATAAAGCAATATTTTCTTATGGCTCTGTCAGTAACCTTTAATTTTCAACAGACACAACTGAAATATTTTTAAAATATAATTGGATTGAAATACAATAAAATAAAGTGCAAAAATCTATTAATCCACATATGTCAGAGTCAAGGCATTTAGATGTGTCGCCGGCGAATTACGGTACTGCAAATTTAGATGTGTCGCCGGCGACACATCTAAATTTGCAGTACCGTAATTCCGCCACACGTAGCGCTAAGTGGAAAAATTCCAACGGTTTCTGAAAGAGGAGACGTTGCACTTTCCAGCAAGTATCGGGTTAATACGGTAACTTCGCAGCTGCAGCTGCAGAGAGTGTAATTAATCCGGGGGGCACTCGTTTAATAGACGGTATATTTCGGCAATAACTTGGTGGATATTGAAAGTTCCGGTTGTTATGGATACATGGGTAAGTACATCATCTCACAGAACATTTAAAGAACTACTTACAGTTCAAATAAGGAAGATATTTTTTTTTCAGACGGGGTGCCGGCTTGCTGCGGTCTGCGGGCCGGTTCTAATAATAAATCAAGATCATCCCAGGGGCCGTAAAAAACCTTCTCGCGGGCCGGATGTGGCCCGCGGGCCTTGACTCTGACATATGTGCTCTATGGCATGACTTTTTGTTTTTTTGGGGAAAAAATATTTTCCTGCATTCTTTGGGAGCTTGTTGGTCCCTAATTACATATCAATCATAAAATCGGACCCTGACACCTCCCGGAACCAGATTTGGGTTTGTTGCCTCAGGGCAACATTGCGCTACAAGGGGTCTAAAACGGCAAGTTTTCTACAGTGATTATGAGAAATGAAATACAAATCAAACAAAAACTATATTCATAAAAAACTTTTTTTTGGACAAAAATAAATCAGACATGGTTCCAACTCACCAAATATAAAATAAACAACTAACTTTCATTAATGAATGGTACATTTGCACAAATTACTAAAACGAGCATTTGTGTGTTTGTACATGTGTATGCTTGGCAGAGTTAGAATCACTAAGGATGTTGAAATCAGTCTTTTTCCCCATTATATGTTAAACACCAGGAAGGAATTGCTTGCTGATGTGAAAAAAACTGTGTATCACATTTTTGGCACCTGATTATTGGTGTACCTGGGAATCACCATCTGTTTATCTGATTATCTATGGGTTGTAGCGACCAAATTCACATCAGTGACAGGACTTAGGGCTGCAGGTTCTTTTTTTTATAAGAGTTTGTAGATCTGATTTTTTGTTAGAATTTGAGCCAAGCAAAGGACAACATTTCCATCAGCTCCCATATCTGGTAGATTTGGTGGTGGTACGGCTCGCCCTGTGTAGGTTGTAAGGATCACCATCTACTCCAGTCATGCAAAGTTCCCTCCAGACCCATATTTTTGGGTTTGGCAGGTATTGCTTCAGTCTGTGCCTGCCTTGGAATGGGGCCATTTGTTCATTGATGACCAGCTTATCACTCTTTGGGACTGAAGTCAGTTTTGAGGATAAACAAACAATGAAATAATGGTTGTACGGTGGATCCTCATGTCTTCATTGGGAATGACCCCAGCTTATGAACCATGCACATTTTGATCTTGCATCCATCTCCTGTTGCTGTTAGTCAATAATAAAGTAAAAAAATTGGCTCTGATAATTATTTTGTAATCAATTGAATATCATCACATTAGAATAATGTTGTCTGAGCAAAAGGGCCCTAAATGCGCAATGTTGCCCTGAGGCAACAAACAAAAAAAACACAGTTTTAGCATATAAATTATAAAAAATTGTCTTGAAATGATCTATAATGCTTCTTTACATACTCACAGATATGAAAATATTTTTAGTTAGAGTGTCCCAAATTTAAACATGAAGAAAAGTGATGTATAACTTACAAGTAGGAGGCAAGGTGTAGCATGCACCTCCGCTTCATAAAAAGGTCTGCTGCTCTTCTAAATAAAAGGTCACATGAACCTCAATACCTCTTTTATTTGGACAAAAATATGTGTGGAGGTATTTTAAATCATTCCCCCCCAAAAATAAAATAAAGGAGCAACGTGAGGTACAGAAATGTGGTTTGTTACCCGAGAGCAACGGTATGCCATAGAGGGTTAAGGCATACAGGTTTATAAAAATGGTTCTTAATTGGAGAGAAAAATAACGCATCATGATGAATCAATGCTGACATTCTTGCCCGGAAGAAGACCGGCTCAGCTCCGTCCAGGGTAGCCAACAAAGTCTGCAGGTAGATTGTTGTATATCTGGTCCTCCAGTTTCCAGGTCCTAATTTAACCAAGTACTGTAAATAAAAAGTTAGTCTAAGCTGTGATGATCCAGCAGACCGTGGACTGACGGACACTGTACCGGTCAGCAGGTCCAGGTGCTTGGATCCATTGGAAAGGTAATCAGCACGGCGGCTCAATCAAGGCTCAGAAACACATCACAAGGTGCCATGCAAACCTGAAGAATTAAAAACAAAAACTAATAAGTGTTCATATTTAGCTACACAACATAATCAAAACTGATAAACCCTCAGCTCTTTTTCAGAGTTTTGCTTGAAAATAAATGGACAATATCAGGAAATTAAATGTTAAAGTGAAACAGTTCTGGTATCACAAAGAAACGGCAAAAATATTTCAGAGGTGTAACAACACTGAAGTTACTGAGTAAAAGTGAACTGAAATATTTACTGCTTAGAAAATGCATGTTAAAATCTCAGTATTCTTTTGAAAGTGTGCAGCTAAAATTAATTTAAACTACTAGCAGGCAAAGCACAGGGTTTGCCTATTATCTGTACCAACAGTAATACGAAAAATGACGCATATAAGAGGCTTTAGTTTATAAAAGTCCAGGCAAACCTAAATTTACCGTTTTAATAATAAAAAGCAGTGGGAGGATGTAACTTCATGGCTTCATTGTCTAAGCAGAATCTCAGAAGAAATAACGTTTGTGTAACAGAAGAACAGATTAAACAGCCAAGACGAAGCTGAAGTTGGTTTCCTAGTCCAGCTTCCAATAGCTAAAGGGCGATTCCTCCTAATTTTTCACTACCTTCCGCATCTTTAATCGACTCTAGTTTAAAAACTACGACACCTAGACACTTCAAATCTTCAAGAAGAATCTTTATAACCATATTTGGGATTTGTGAACCCTTTTTCTGATTTGTGAAAACTCAATAAAGTTCGATTTTCACCCTTTTTTTTGCATCTGGATCACCATAGATCTGCTCCAATTAAAAAACTAAAATTCACTCTAACTATGAAACAAACAGCAAAGGTATGATGTCATATTTTTGGGATTCGGGACATATGCCCTTCTTTACTATTCGTAGGCTGACCTGTTCTGTGGGTTTTTCATGTGGATCGGTGACACTAATAGGTTTTGGACCTTAATCTGACTGACTCCCTGTGTGGTTTGGATCGTGTTGCTCGGTGTTGGTGGAACAGAAAAACTGAATAATGTTCAGGCGTTGCTGCCCTCAGCTGTTCTTAAATTACCCTCCGACTGCATGTTAAATGTATTTTATATATGTCATATAAACAAAAGCTAAGCAGCTGCCCAACAATAATTTCATAATCCGTATAACACAAACGCATCAACACACACACACACACACACACACACACACTGACTGACCTTCTGTCCTCAGCCTGTTCCCGTTGCAGTGGATTTCCTCCGGCATTATTTTCCTCCAACAAATTATTCCACTAAACGAACCACGTACAGCTTCCTTTATATCCCCCATCTTCCCATTTCTGACGCTGGATCTTCAATATCCTCAAGCTTTGAAATAGCAGGCAGCTACAAACCGCGTGTTAGCTGTAGTGGCTAAGTTTTGGCTACAGTCCGCTGTCGCCTTGATATCAGCAGGAAAATGAAAAAACGAAGCACTGGATGGTACTGGCTAATTACTGGAAACAACGGCACACCACAAAACTCAGTCGTTGTACCAGCAGCTCGCAGATATTTTAACTTTTGCGTCTTGTTCATGGTACAGATCTTGCAGATGTGGTTAAAAACAATAGGAGCCAGCAGAACCCGGAACCAATCTATGTGGCATAAATTTAAACGGAAATACGTCACCACTACTCTCGGCAGAATTTTATTTGTCAAAGTAAATTAAAATCTGTTTCAATAATATTTAGTTATGTAATCAAGTTCAGCTTTGCAACTCTCCTTCAAGGTTCTTCTGTCTTTATACAACCTGCAACTATTTTCAATCTGTCCTGCTGTTGAAGTTTAAATATAAACAAACTAATTTGGTTGTGTGTAATTTTCATCCTGATTAGCCTTATGATCTTTTATGACGTTTTAACAGCCGTTGATGCAAACATCTGAGGCCCTTTTTCGGACCTACAGTAATTTATTTATAGTTTCTTTTAAAATATTGCAAATTTGATTTATTCCTAAAAAGGTCAGGAAAACAAAAAACACAACACATCTAAGAGTTAATGTGTGCAAATGTATTTGCAGTCCTTGTCAAAGAAACAATAATACAAAAAAGTTTTTTTATCAATCTTTAAAATAAAACCATTTAAAAACCAAAAATATGGTTTCAGATTGGTTATGAAAGCCACTGTGAGGAAGCTGGTCTTTGGCAGATACAGTGCATGTTTTACTTGAACCTTCATTTGCTGAAGAGGAAAAATAAAGCTTATGACACGTAATTTAGCATAATATCACATAAAGGAAAGTTTTATACACATTTCATTTTCATTTCAAACTTCTGCTGTGGAAAAAATACTGCAGGCACATCAAAATAGGAGCTGATCATAAATCCAACTGAAAACAGAAATTAAACAATATCACTCACTGTTTTCCACTGAAAATGTAATACAAATATTTAACAAATAAGTTGAATATTTGGTGGAATTTCAGTTCATATTTAGTTCTGTACAACAAGTTTAATTAAAAATGCTAATAAGAATGAATGAAATAAGTATATACACAGTAAAAATGGTTATATTTGGATTAGTAACTACAAAAACCAAGAGCATTGCATTTACTTAGAAATAAACACAGGTGGCTAAAATCAAGCTAGCTAATATGCTAGCTAGTAAAAACAACAAGAACTATTTACAATTCAGCAACTTAAATGAGCAGATTTGATTTGAAAGTTGTGATGTTTTACTCTTTGAAACGTCACCATGGTGAACAGAGTTCAGTCACAACTTTCTGCTTTTGGCCTGAAAGCTGACACTAAGCGGGAGGCTGCTAGCCAGGTAGCTACTACAACAGTGAAACTAAATACTTTTCAGAAAAAAATAGTCTTAGTGGAATAATAAAGGAATGAACATATTAGAATATTTGATTTGTTTTAGATTAAATAACACTTGCTAACTGATTAGCACTGGTGCCAACTGTTAGGAGAAAAAATAATCATATTCAAAATGACACATTTTTAAGCCCTTTAAAAGGTTTTACAAAGGTAACTTTCAAGCCCAAAAGTGTTTATTGTTTTGAGAGTAACACATTTAGCTTGCTTATTAGCATCTGAGCTAACTATAGCCAAACAGCTATACGCTAACAAACAAACCAAACGGCTCATTTCAATAGTTAGTGGTTGAGCTCTAAATGTTTTTCCCAAGTATTTCAGCTGCTGCAGCTTTGATTTAAACCTTAAGATTTCAATCCTTTCAACTATTTACAGTTGAAAGGATTTAATGCTAAGGAACTCATTAATGTTAATACTTCCTGGTTTTATCTGTTAGCTAATAAGTTAACGGGTAGAAATTAAAGAAAATATATTTAGCTACTCAATGCTTACCAATAAATGACTTTGGTGTATTGAAAATAAAAAATACTACAACCTTAGAAACAATTAAATATTAGCAACTAGACTTCATATCAACTGATATTTAAATCTTTGCTAGCATTACCTGGTTTCCTGATGTTCCAACTGTTGAGGGCGAACAGTGAGTGCTTTAATTTTTATATAAATAAGTTTAGGTTGAGCAGATCCAACATTAAAATATTTGATTAAAAACTAGAAGATATTTTATTGCCTTAAGCTTTAACATCTGCACGAATTTTTCTTAAATGTAAAGATTTTATTAAACATCTGAAGCTTTGAATTCTATTGTTAAAATTGTTTGTTTTTTGTATCAACTTCTCTTGCTAACAATATTAAATTTGGTCCATTCAAAGCCTCTTCCTGTGGATCATGTGACTAGAAACTAAAACAGTCATTTGGGATGAAATGTTTGATCTACAAATACATAATTAATTTAAAACAGGAAATGGAAACATTACTTTATATGACGCAAAACTTCAGCTCCGTCAGTCTGAATCTGCTTCATATGATTGACGTTCAGCCCATAAATGTCCTCAGGAAGACAAACTATGAGCCCTGCAGGTTTGAACCACCAACCTGATTTATTATCGTTAATTTTGTTTAATCTGTAAGTAAGAAAGTAAATAAAGTTTATTCATTAAAATCTGGACTGTAGAAAGGCCACAGGGCTGACTTTGCTGTATATCAACACTCCTAATCTGCTTTTCTTTAAATTTGAAATGTTAACATGATAAATCCAAACAAGTTGAGAGAAATTCGATAAAACTTTGTAGGTATAACAGGTTTGGTCCTGTGGTGATAGGTTGTGGATTATGTTAAAAGATAAAAAAACGATACAAAGAGATCTCTGATTATCTCCAACAGCCACTGCACGATTCCTCTGTGTTTCTGATTGGCTAAACGTAACAGACTGCTGCCTTCTCGTTTGACGCCACATGATGCGATACCGGGCCAAGATGATCCAATAGGATGAATATCCCTGATTTCAGATCGGAGCGGCTCAGATCCCTGAACAAACAGCAGGAAAATCTCTCAGGATCCTGATAATCCTTAAGATTATTGGAAATGACAATTGGGACTAAAATTGACTTAAAAAATTAAATGTTAGTGGTTTGAATAACAGATTTTGTCTCAGGAATTGTTTGAGACTCACCACAGAAAGCTTTTAAATCCTTCCTTATGGTGCCGGTTTGCTACGTCTCCTGTTTCTCCTCACTGGATAAATCTTCACGTTTTACTTTGGTGGATGTTTCTACGCATCGACAGCCTCGTTTTGAAGCCGTTTCTTCCATCTTTGTTATTTTTTGGCAGTGAAATAAATAAAACTGTCCAGGATTGGAAAGGAAAAGTTTTCTGAACGTTGAGAAGCCTTTAGACGACGACCAGCATGAGATTCTGTTTATCATGGAAGATGTTAAATCAGCTCTTCTGTCTTCAGTCGGTTTAGTGCAAACAGAAAGAACTGAACACTTCGGTTCAGTGTCATTCCACCTGCTAAAGGTCAGAGGTCAGCAACCTGCTGCTTCATGGTTCTGTTAAGGAATCGACTAATGATTTAAATTAAAATTTTATAAAAACTCCTGCTTTTTGCAGGTTAGCTCATGTAATTAATACATTTTCCACAACAGAGTGGCAGTCCAGTGAGCTGCTCGCAGTTCGGCCGGGTCGCAGGTCCCGCCGGGTCTAAGCAGCGATGCAGTGGTTGCGTCTGCGTGACATGACATATCCTCTCCTGCAGACGCATCGGAACGAGCCTTCTGTGTTGACGCAGCGAGCGTTGACGCATGGGAACGGCAGCGCAGCAGCGTCTTCGCACTCGTTAATGTCTGGAAAACGGACAGCGAGTCAGAAATGGCATGGCGGCGCGGCGCAGCGCAGCATTGTGGTGCGGCGCAGCATGGCAGCGCAGCATGGCGGCGCAGCATGGCGGCGCAGCATGGTGGTGCAGGATGGCAGCGCAGCATGGCGGCGCGGCGCAGCATGGTGGTGCAGCATGGCGGCGCGGCGCAGCATGGTGGTGCAGCATGGCGGCGCGGCGCAGCATGGCGGCGCAGCGCAGCATGGTGGTGCAGCATGGCGGCGCGGCGCAGCATGGCGGCGCAGCGCAGCATGGTGGTGCAGCATGGCGGCGCGGCGCAGCATGGCGGCGCAGCGCAGCATGGTGGTGCAGCATGGCGGCGCGGCGCAGCATGGCGGCGCAGCGCAGCATGGTGGTGCAGCATGGCGGCGCGGCGCAGCATGGCGGCGCAGCGCAGCATGGTGGTGCAGCATGGCGGCGCAGCGCAGCATGGTGGTGCAGCATGGCGGCGCAGCGCAGCATGGTGGTGCAGCATGGCGGCGCAGCATGGCGGCGCAGCGCAGCATTGTGGTGCAGCATGGCGGCGCAGCGCAGCATTGTGGTGCAGCATGGCGGCGCAGCATGGCAGCGCAGCGCAGCATGGTGGTGCAGCATGGCGGCGCAGCGCAGCATTGTGGTGCAGCATGGCGGCGCAGCATGGTGGTGCAGCATGGCGGCGCAGCGCAGCATTGTGGTGCAGCATGGCGGCGCGGCGCAGCATGGTGGTGCAGCATGGCGGCGCAGCGCAGCATTGTGGTGTGGCATGGCGGCGCGGCGCAGCATGGTGGTGCAGCATGGCGGCGCAGCGCAGCATTGTGGTGCAGCATGGCGGCGCGGCGCAGCATGGTGGTGCGGCAGCAGTACGTACCGATGCAGCTCATGGACGTCAGGTCCAGCTCGAAGCCTGCGTAGCAGTCACAGGTGTAACCCTCGGCAACGCGGATGCACTGGCCGTTCTCACAGCCATGCAGAATCCCACAATCCTCGGCGGCACTCAGGCTGGCGTGCGTCTCGTAGCGCCCTGGAAGAACGACACAAAGTATTCACACCCAGAAACTTATTTTAATGGGATTTAAATGAGACTAAAAGGGGAAACAATTCATGTTTTTAACAGTAATAGAAACAGTTTTTTGAGATCGGCGGCGCTAAACAAGTTTTATTCAGCTGGACTGACAGCAGAAATGTCTCTTTGGTTTGTAAAGGCTGCAGGTCCCTGATCTAGAAAGTATTTACAGCTGCCTACAGACTGTTTCCTCCGTAAGGCAGATCAGTTCCATGATTTCAGGAGTTTTTCTGCCTCAGACTTACTCTCATACACCCTCCGTGGCCCGCCGCCCCCGCCTCCTCCTCTGTCGGTGAACGGAGGAAGCCCCGCCCCCGGCCTCCACCCCCTGAAGTCTCCGCCCTCCCGATCATCGTACGGTGGTCCGGGCCGCGGCGCCAGGCTGAGCGGCGGTGGGTCGGGTCTGGACGGAGGCAGCGGCCGCGCCATGAAGGCGATGTCGGACCGAGGGTCCGGAGGGAGTTGCAAGGCGGGCGTCCTGGGCGCGGAGCCGTCTGGGGAGCCGTAGTCTCCCTCTGGGTAGAAACCGGGGCTGACGGGAACATCGGAGCGTCAGGAAACACGAGGAGCAGCCGGACGTCGGGAGCCGGCGGCGCTGGCCTCACCTGAACTCGGAGCCGCCGTAGGCGTCATCCGGCGGGGCGAAGGAGACGGGCGGCCTGGCCCTGAAGCCGGACCTGCTGCCCCCTGCTGGCAAGTAGTCGTCGTAGTCCTGACTGAAATCTCTGCCAGGAAGCGGCGCTGCAGGAAAGAACTCCGGACTGTAGGGAGCAGCTGGGAAAAGCAGGAGACGATCAAGAACCGCAAAACTTCTCTAAGAAAAAAGCTTCAGTTCAGCAGGTGAAACTTTCATAACCAAAGTTTCTATATATTTATTAAAACTGTCTCCATGTTGAGACAGTTTGCAATGAGTCAGGTAATGTGAGCAGATCCATGTCCTCCACATCCTCCCTGTCTGAAGGAACAGCCAATCAGCTGGAGGCAGATGCTGCACAGCCCGATGAGGTCATCGTCTTATCGTACCTCCTCGCCCCGGCCCGGTTTCTGGTCCGGCGGAGTCTGGGAAGCTTCCAGGGAACGCCGCTGCAGAGTAGGAGCTGCACAGAGAGGCGTAGTCCTCTGCAGACAGACAGACGGCCGTCAGCGCGCCGCGGCCGGCGCAGGCGGGCCGCCCCGCAGCGCGACGCTTACCTGAGTCGGTGGCGGGGCAGAGGGCGCAGCCCATCCCCCAGCCCTCGCCGTAGAAGCAGCAGCAGTCGATGAAGGTGACCTGCGCCCCCAGCAGAGGACTCTGGCACAGCAGGTCGGCGCTGACGTGCTGCCAGCACAAGGACAGGTTCTCATCTGGAAGCAACACAAACAGCAGCTCTGTCGATACGCAGACGACACGCCGCAACCTGCAGCGCTGGCGGCTGCAACGAAGCAGCTGGAGGCCTGAAGGAGGTTTGGCCTTCGACCTGCAGCTGAACGGCAGCGCCGCAGGCGGCCATTTTCTTTGACTCCACAGCAGAAAATCAACAGAACCTGATCACAGATGAACTGTTTAGGATTTATTTAGGTTTTAAAGAAATGGAGGGACAAATGTTTGTGCCACTATGAACATGAAAAAAATCAGTAACTGAGTAACTTCGGTTGCCTAGCAACAACCTGCTGAGTAACTTCGGTTGCCTAGCAACAACCTGCTGAGTAACTTCGGTTGCCTAGCAACAACCTGCTGAGTAACTTCGGTTGCCTAGCAACAACCTGCTGAGTAACTTCGGTTGCCTAGCAACAACCTGCTGAGTAACTTCGGTTCCCTAGCAACAACCTGCTGAGTAACTTCGGTTCCCTAGCAACAACCTGCTGAGTAACTTCGGTTGCCTAGCAACAACCTGCTGAGTAACTTCGGTTGCCTAGCAACAACCTGCTGAGTAACTTCGGTTGCCTAGCAACAACCTGCTGAGTAACGTGCGCAGCAGCAGTTTGAGGTTTCGGACAGAGAGACGAACCGTTTGGGTTTAACAGCCAACAGCTCAACATTCTGACTTAAATTTAAAAATAAAAAATAAGTTAAATCGCTGTCAGAAATAAAAATGTCAGTTAGCCAGAAGTCCATAACCCTGTTTAGATGTTCTGAGACATAATAGTTAAAAAACGTGAACATGGAAAACGGAATAGGAGGAAATCTAGGCAGCAGCAGCAGATTCAGCTCTGAGGATAAAAACTGGATTTTGTGAGATCAGTTTTATTTTCCCTCCGGTCCGGAGAGCAAACTGAGGGCAGCATGTTGGATGAAACTAATCGTTGATTACCGACATGGACTGATCTGAGATGCTGGCTATGTGATGAAGATGAGGATGAGGAAGGGATACCCATGGTGAGGTGCGAGGCGTTGACGCAGTTCCTCTGCGTGTCGTCCAGCACCAGCGGCGGCGGGCAGCTGCAGTAGAACGACCCCACCGTGTTCACACACACGCCGCCCACGCAGCTCTCCTCCTCACACTCGTCGTAATCTGCAGACGGGAAACAGGTCAGCGGGCGCAGCCGGAGGTCGGGCGCAGCCGGACCCAGCTGTGTCCGTACCGATGCACTCCAGGAGGGCGGCGCTGTAGACGAAGCCGCTGGAGCAGTAGCACCTGTAGCCCGGGATGTTGTTCACACACACGCCGTTCTTACACACCTCGGGATGGAAGCGCTTACACTCGTCCACGTCTGGGGACAGACAGCAGGGGCTGAGAGGCCGCCGTTGCTACGGCAACCAGAGGGCGAGACATGGCGGGTCGGCGGGTACCTGTGTAGCTGAAGGTGCCCGATCCCGCCGTCACGTAGCCCCTCCCACTGAGACACAGGGACAGGAAGTCAGCTGCAACACAAACGGCAGCCGTAAGAACGCAGCGACGCGGCGGCTGCGACGCGGCGGCAGCGACGCGGCGGCAGCGACGCGGCCACATGCGTCCTGCAGGTCCCACCTGTGTCTGCGGCGGGGCAGGCGTGGGCGTGGCAGCCCCAGCCCCAGCCCTCCCCCGCGGTGCAGCAGCACTCCTGCTGGCTGGTGTTGGCCGCCAGCAGGCTGCAGCCGCCTGCCGCCAGGTTGTAGTAGCAGTCCCTCAGTTCACCGGGCTGCGCCGCAGACGAGTGGTGCAGAACCGGAGAAACATCCACCGCACTGATCTGGGACCCGGAGGAGGAAGAGGAGGAGGAGGAGTGTGTGGACTCAGGGCGGGACCCGGACTCTGGAGAGGCAGAAAGAACTTTAAAAGAGGTGAACACAAAATCTTACCAAATATTTTTAATGAATGTATTTGTATAATCCTTTAAAACAACCAGCAGGTTTACCAAAGAGGTTCACGGTTAGTAACATAAAACAGGAAGTAAAGGCTGCTGCTGTCACACGTTTTCATCAGAACAGAGAAATGTTCCTACATTATAATTACTAGATTAAAGGCACAAAACTGCTTAAAACTGTTGATGAAATGGATGAGCTCTGAACGGCTCCGTGAAACACAGCAGGCTGTCGAGGCGCTGCTGGATGTCAGGGTTTTATGAAAACCATAAACGATGTGAAAAAGTTAAATCATAGTGGAAGCCATGAGGAAATGGTTCACAGAGAGAGAGAGCAAACTCATCATCATCCTGACCTGAAACAGACGATGGGAGCCGTGGTGCTGCGGGCTGCGAGGACGCCGCCGCCGAGGCAGGAGCCGACACGGGCGGCCCGACGCACGAGCCGTCGGCGGCGACCCGCTGACCCGGCTGGCAGGTGGCGAGGCAGCGGAACGAGCCGATGGTGTTCTCACACCGCCGCGACGGGCAAACAGAGCCGCCGCTGGACACGCACTCATCCACATCTGGGGACACAGAGAGACAGGCGGGCTGAGTGAGGACGTCCGGGACGACGCGGCGCTCCGGCGGCGCTCCGGCGGCTCACCGAGGCAGGCGGTCTGCTCCGGGTTGGCGCTGAAGCCCGAGTGACACCGACACTGGAAGGAGCCGTCGGTGTTCACACAGCGGCCGTCTGAACACACACCAGGCCTCACACACTCGTCCACGTCTGGGAGGGAAATTTAAATACGGCCGTCAAGACAAAAATATGAAAACCTGGAATGGTTAATCAATTACTGAAATAATCATCTACTAATTTATTAACCAGCTGATCATTAACTGGAGGCTGTTTGCTGACAACACAGAGCAGAAATCAAGTCAAAATGCACAAAAATACAAACAAAAATTCCACTTTTTAGATTTTAAAAGTGGCATTTTTAGCTTCACTGGTTCAAATTCTGGTAAAATCTGCTAGGAAGCATCTTCTGCAACCAATTATTAGTCTATAATTAATCCCCATATCAATCCCCAATGGCAGTATTTATGCTCAATCTGAGCTTTTCTTACTTAAAAAAATTAACTTAATTATTTGATTGAATCTTTTTAATGTATTTCTAAGTTTATATAAAAGCTTAAGAGGTTAAATGAAAAATCTGCAGAATGTGACTCTTTAAAATCTTATTATCAGAATAATCAATAAATAAACATCATCAGTTGCAGCTTTAAAGTCCAGCAGCCAAGTCTGTGTTTGCTAATTAGCCTGTGGCTAAAAACCTTCAGTTTGTTTGTTCAAGCAGGTAACATCGTCACCTTGATTAATAAACTTCAATCGAATGAAAAAACAAATGAAAAGAGACGTTTAAGTCAGAAACCAGAGCTCTGAGTCTGAACGAGGCTCACCGAGGCAGGCCGTCCTGTTCTCGCTCAGCGTGAATCCAGGTGAGCACACACAGGTGTATGATCCAGGTGTGTTCACACACTCTCCTCTGGAGAAGCAGAAGTCTCCCTCCAAACACTCGTTGACGTCTGAAGACACAAACCTGATCAGAAGCTCCGTTTAAAACCAACCTCAGTGGCGCCGCGCTGTGCTCACCTGTGCACCGCCTGCCCAGGCCGGAGCTCCGGTAACCGGGGCGACAGTCGCACCTGAACGAGCCCACGCTGTTCACACACACCTGCTCCGCGTCACACGCTCCGGCGCTCGCACACTCATCCACATCTGCAGGACAGAGCTAGCTTAGTGAGCACTTCCTTCTGCTAGCGCGCTAACAGAGGAGCTAATTTTTAGCTTAGCTCTTAAACATTTTTGCTAACTTTTTACAACAGTTAGTTTCTCCTAAATCAATGTAGAAAAGTAAGTGGCTTTCAGCTGAAGAAAGTTCCACATCTGTCATGAAACTGGTCACCGACTGTTAAGAAATCTTCAACAAATACAAACAAATATAACAGCTAAAGACATTAAAGAAAAAAATGACCATGTCAAAGTTAAACTGTCAATGACAGATATAATCTGAACTAAAGTTAGCACTTTAGCATTAGCTTCAGCTAAATATTGAGGTGATATAGCGCTTTAGCGCTAATATTAATCAGTGATGTAGTTGGCGCCGTTTCAAACGTTCAGAGCGCCAGAGGCTCTCTGAGGCTCTGAGGCTCTCTGAATGGCTCTGAGGCTCTGAGGCTCTCTGAATGTTACATTCAGTTCCTGAATGTAACATTCAGGAACTGAATGTTACATCAGTTCCTGGTTAGTAAGACTAGAGCTGAGTGGAGGTTCGCTGGAGACGAACTGAAGGCTTTCATGATGATGATGGTGATGAATCTGATTTAGGCACCGAAAACCTTTTAAAAGACCTTCTCAGTCAGAACCAAGAGCTGAAGCAACCAAACACACATTTCATCTAAAACGAGACAAGATGTCTGCAGGAGAAACATGCTGGAACGTTTACCGTAAGTCAGATGAAAACCTGAGTATCATCAGCAAACAGGTTGACTCTTATGGCCCAAAATGATCAAGCTGAGAACCATGAAAACAGAACACAAGTGGGCCAAGTCCTGGTCTGTGTGGTACACCAGAACCAAAATAGAGCTTCACTAAACACCCAAAGCAACGTTGGGCGGTTCGCCATCTGGTGGAGTGGTTAGGTACTACACACATCAGCAGCTGAAAACAGAGCTGTTGAGTAAAAATAACATCATATCTTCTTTATTATTTATGACATTTTGTTTTAACTCTCAAAATATAAATAAGAAAAATGATAGACTAATAAATTTAATGATAAATGATATTTCTAATAATGTGGAGAATCCATCACATTTCTGTGATTCTGATAACAGAACGTGTGTGTGTGTGTGTGTGTGTGTGTGTGTGTGTGTGTGTGTGTGTGTGTGTGTGTGTGTGTGTGTGTGTGTGTGAGTGAACACACCTGTGCACTGCCTGTTGGTCAGCGTGTATCCTGGACGACACGACACACACCTGTACGACCCCACAGAGTTCACACACATCTGCCCCGGACACTGAGACGGCTCCGCGCACTCGTCCACGTCTGAACACACAGCGGACCCGGTCACTGACCCGACCGCTCCTGCCGAGCGGCGTCGCGACCGAACCGCGCCTACCTGTACAGGTGTTGTTCTGGAGCCTGTAACCATGGCGACAGACACAGCGGAAGCTGCCGGGCATGTTCTCGCAGCGGCCGCCGGAGCACGGGGACTGACGGCACTCGTCGATGTCTGCGAACACGACGGAGAATCGGAGCTGGACGGGTCCGGTCCAATCGGAACCCGGCGCCTCAGGTGAGAGGCAGGTTAGCGTTACCTGTGCAGATCCCATTGAGCAGCCCGAATCCCGGCTGGCAGGGCGAGCAGCGGAACGAACCCGGCGTGTTGATGCACTCCTGACCTGGACACCGCAGCGGATCCACGCACTCGTCCACGTCTGGAACACACACAGGTAGCAACACACACACACCCGAAACATCTTCCAGTCAGAGCAGAAATATCGCCTCCTTTACCTTCACAGGTGTTCCCAGTGAACCTGTAACCACGGCGACAGTCACACCTGAAGCTCCCTGGGGAGTTTTCACAGCGCCCGTTACTGCAGGGATTCTGCTGACATTCGTCCACATCTGGAACACACACAGGTGAACACACACACACAGGTTAACACACACACACAGGTTAACACACACACACACACAGGTGAACACACACACACACAGGTGAACACACACACACACAGGTGAACACACACACACACAGGTGAACACACACACACAGGTGAACACACACACACACAGGTGAACACACACACACAGGTTAACACACACACACACACAGGTGAACACACACACACACAGGTGAACACACACACACAGGTTAACACACACACACACAGGTGAACACACACACACAGGTAAACACACACACACAGGTGAACACACACACACACAGGTGAACACACACACACACAGGTGAACACACACACACAGGTGAACACACACACACACAGGTGAACACACACACACAGGTTAACACACACACACACACAGGTGAACACACACACACACAGGTGAACACACACACACAGGTGAACACACACACACAGGTGAACACACACACACAGGTTAACACACACACAGGTGAACACACACACACAGGTGAACACACACACACACAGGTTAACACACACACAGGTGAACACACACACACACAGGTGAACACACACACACACACAGGTGAACACACACACACAGGTAAACACACACACACACAGGTTAACACACACACAGGTGAACACACACACACAGGTGAACACACACACACACAGGTGAACACACACACACAGGTGAACACACACACACACAGGTGAACACACACACACAGGTTAACACACACACACAGGTAAACACACACAGGTTAACACACACACACAGGTGAACACACACACACAGGTTAACACACACACACACAGGTGAACACACACACACAGGTAAACACACACACACACAGGTGAACACACACACACAGGTTAACACACACACAGGTGAACACACACACACACAGGTTAACACACACACAGGTGAACACACACACACAGGTGAACACACACACACACACAGGTGAACACACACACACAGGTTAACACACACACACAGGTTAACACACACACAGGTGAACACACACACAGGTGAACACACACACACAGGTGAACACACACACACAGGTTAACACACACACACAGGTGAACACACACACACAGGTGAACACACACACACAGGTTAACACACACACACAGGTGAACACACACACACAGGTAAACACACACACACACAGGTGAACACACACACACACAGGTGAACACACACACACAGGTTAACACACACACACAGGTAAACACACACACACAGGTGAACACACACACACAGGTAAACACACACACACACACACAGGTGAACACACACACACAGGTAAACACACACACACACACACAGGTGAACACACACACACAGGTTAACACACACACACAGGTAAACACACACACACAGGTGAACACACACAGGTTAACACACACACACAGGTGAACACACACACACAGGTGAACACACACACACAGGTGAACACACACAGGTTAACACACACACACAGGTGAACACACACACACACAGGTGAACACACACACACAGGTTAACACACACACACACACACAGGTGAACACACACACACAGGTTAACACACACACACAGGTTAACACACACACACAGGTAAACACACACAGGTTAACACACACACACAGGTAAACACACACACACACAGGTGAACACACACACACAGGTTAACACACACACAGGTGAACACACACACACACAGGTTAACACACACACAGGTGAACACACACACACAGGTGAACACACACACACACACAGGTGAACACACACACACA
This sequence comes from Poecilia mexicana, assembly GCF_051168715.1. Taxonomy (NCBI): domain Eukaryota; kingdom Metazoa; phylum Chordata; class Actinopteri; order Cyprinodontiformes; family Poeciliidae; genus Poecilia; species Poecilia mexicana. The sequence continues at coordinate 5,281,558 of NW_028263382.1, forward strand.
GGTTAACACACACACACAGGTTAACACACACACAGGTGAACACACACACACAGGTGAACACACACACACAGGTTAACACACACACACAGGTGAACACACACACACAGGTGAACACACACACACAGGTTAACACACACACACAGGTGAACACACACACACAGGTAAACACACACACACACAGGTGAACACACACACACACAGGTGAACACACACACACAGGTTAACACACACACACAGGTAAACACACACACACAGGTGAACACACACACACAGGTAAACACACACACACACACACAGGTGAACACACACACACAGGTAAACACACACACACACACACAGGTGAACACACACACACAGGTTAACACACACACACAGGTAAACACACACACACAGGTGAACACACACAGGTTAACACACACACACAGGTGAACACACACACACAGGTGAACACACACACACAGGTAAACACACACACACACAGGTGAACACACACACACAGGTAAACACACACACACAGGTGAACACACACAGGTTAACACACACACACAGGTGAACACACACACACAGGTGAACACACACACACAGGTAAACACACACACACACAGGTGAACACACACACACAGGTAAACACACACACACACAGGTGAACACACACACACAGGTTAACACACACACACAGGTAAACACACACACACAGGTGAACACACACAGGTTAACACACACACACAGGTGAACACACACACACAGGTTAACACACACACACACAGGTGAACACACACACACAGGTAAACACACACACACACAGGTGAACACACACACACACAGGTGAACACACACACACAGGTTAACACACACACAGGTGAACACACACACACACAGGTTAACACACACACAGGTGAACACACACACACAGGTGAACACACACACACACACAGGTGAACACACACACACAGGTTAACACACACACACAGGTGAACACACACACACAGGTGAACACACACACACACAGGTGAACACACACACACACAGGTGAACACACACACACAGGTTAACACACACACACAGGTAAACACACACACACAGGTGAACACACACACACACAGGTAAACACACACACACACACCTATACAGGTGCCGGTGAACTATAAGGACAATTTTTCCGAACCAGTCACAGTGGTGAATTATGGGAGCACCCCTTTTCACTTGTTCTACAGACTGGCTGAATGTGTCAAAAAATCTTTTATGAGCCACTCAACTAAGATCTCAGTTAAAATTGTGTATACACACTACAGAACTCTAAATATAATGACCTGACTTTATGCAACATTAACAGGACATTGATAATTAGATAGATAAGCCACGCCCCTGACATAACAGTATATTATAAGCACCAATGAGAATTGCAAGGACATTTAAAATAAGACTTCATAGAATGTCCCTAAAATATATTAAAGTACCCAAATGAACATCAAATGGATTAATTCACACCCTGCAATAATGGTAGTGTTCATTTGTCATGAACACAGGTATGGACTACAAAAATCTCAGTCCAAATATGAAAAAAATAATGATCAAATAGAAATATGGTCACCAATTGATTTCCCTTGTTCATTACCAATGGGGTAATGTTTAGATCTATACAAATTAAAATGTATAATGGAATAAAAACAACATTGTTTTTATTGCAATTTTTATTTTTTGGAGCAAACCAAAACACAGGCTCTTATCAAGCTTAGTTTTTCAAAACAGTTTGACTAAAACCTTTAAACCCAAGTTCTTCTAGATACCACACAATACACATGACTCAAACAAAACAAAAAATCCTACTTAAACAGATTCAGAAGCAAACAAATCTGTTTCAACACCACTGCAATTTCTGTAGGAGACCAGGGCCATTTTTGATTTCTCTGAGGATGGTCCTTTTCAGGATAATCTACAAACAAGAGAGACAATTTTACTTTTTAAAATATAAATCATATGTGGGAGTGTGCTATAAAAGTATGCTTGTGATAAAGTTTTACATTCCAGTTCTGTTTATTGTGTCCATTGAAGAGAACCCTTTGACAATTTGATTTCTCAACGTGCAATGAATTAAATATGTATCCACCTAAAATTATTTTTCTCCAATTTTTTTATTATTATTAAATTGATTACCAAGTTGTGAAACAGTGCATTTATTACACATAGAAATCAAGAAGCTACAACCCTGGTGTGTCAAATATAAACTATCACTCAAAGCTTCATTTTATATTACACTGCAAGCTTTATTACCTATTACAGAACAAGGTCATGCTTGTCATGATTCATATTCTGTCCTGTCGATTCTGTGTTTAAGCAGTGTATTACTTGTTCATAATCAGCAACTAACTTTGTAAGATTGTTTCAGCCTTATTTTTTAAAAATTGCACAGACCCAACCACTTCTCTGCATGTTTCTTACTGTGCTTTTTAAAGCTAAGGATAATACTCAATTCTTGTAACATGTTATGATGAGCCTTAAGTCAGAATCTCTAAACCTTACCACTAAGTAAAGAACCACCATGAATAGGAAGACAGCCATACCATCTTGGGGTTCTGAGGGTTTTTCAGTTGGTGGAATAATCTCCTTTCCCTTTCCTGCAATACATTAGTAATACTTCAGGCCAACAAAATAAAAGATACAAAATTTCAAATCAGTTACTAAATGACCAATGAAAGGTTAATTGAAGTAAGTCATACCAGAAGAGTTCCCATGTAATTCAACAGGAGATTGAGGTTTTCTGCATCCTGTCAAATTAGAGATACAAAACAAGTTGTCTGCTATATTAGTCTTAACTGCACAGAAACCTAACCTTTAGCCAAAATTAAAGAACATTATTATATTGTGCAATGATTACTATGTTAAATTATTGAAAATAAATTATTAATCAGGAGGAGGGGGAGGGTTGTTAAGGTAGTCATATCTTATACTGTATCTGACAGCTTTTAAAAACATTAATTTAGAATTAACACCATGGTAGAACACTTTCGAGTAAAACTGTATATAGAGCTATGGTAAAGCTAGGCTAGTTGTTTGGGAATAGTATTTAAAACAAAGTCCCAATGATTGCCAGCAATATTACTCTATGGGTCATCTACACACAGCCCTCATAATGCTGTCCCCTGACAGGAACAAGCATTGCTGGGACTGTGTCTACTCTCCCAAAAACCCATGTCCACTAAAATCCCTGTCAGAAAAATTAGAAAGATTTCCAAGTCAGAAAGCTGTTCACCTGGGTTTCAGGAAATGAAGATAGTGATCCCATCGGTTTATCACATACAGTTTTGTCAGAGTGAGCAGAAACCTGTGGAGAAGACAGCAAACGAGTCATTAAGATTCATTTAAAATTAACTTCAACGTAGAACACCATAGAGTAACACTCTATAAAGAGCTACGGTAAAGCTAGGCAAATTGTTTGGCAATAGTATTTTAAGCAAGGTCGTAGTGATTGCCAACAATATTACTCTTCGGGTCATCTACACACAGTCCTCTTAATGCTGTCCCCTGACAGGAACAAGCATTGCTGGGACTGTGTCTACTCTCCCAAAAACCCATGTCCACTAAAATACCTGTCAGAAAAATTTGAAAGATTTCCAAGACAGAAAACTGTTCACCTGCATTTCAGGAAACGGGGATAGTGATCCCAGCAGTTCATCACCTACGGTTTTGTCAGAGTGAGCAGAAACCTGTGGAGAAGACAACAAACGAGTCATTAAGATTCATTTAAAATGTACTTCAAGGTAGAACACCATAGAGTATCACAGTATAAAGAGCTACGGTAAAGCTAGACAAATTGTTTGGCAATAGTATTTTAAGCAAAGTCCTAGTGATCGCCAACAATATTACTCAACAATATTACTCTTCGGGTCATCTACACACAGTCCTCATAATGCTGTACCCTGACAGGAACAAGCATTGCTGGGACTGTCTACTCCCCCAAAAACCAATGTCCACTAAAATACCTATCAGAAAATTAGAAAGATTTCCAAGACAGAAAGCTGTTCACCTGGGTTTCAGGAAACGAAGATAGTGATCCCATCGGTTTATCACCTACAGTTTTGTCAGAGTGAGCAGAAACCTGTGGAGAAGACAGCAAACGAGTCATTAAGATTCTTTTAAAATTAACTTCAACGTAGAACACCATAGAGTAACACTCTATAAAGAGCTACGGTAAAGCTAGGCAAATTGTTTAGCAATAGTCTTTTAAGCAAGGTCGTAGTGATTGCCAACAATATTGCTCTTCGGGTCATCTACACACAGTCCTCTTAATGCTGTCCCCTGACAGGAACAAGCATTGCTGGGACTGTGTCTACTCTCCCAAAAACCCATGTCCACTAAAATACCTGTCAGAAAAATTTGAAAGATTTCCAAGACAGAAAACTGTTCACCTGCATTTCAGGAAACGGGGATAGTGATCCCAGCAGTTCATCACCTACGGTTTTGTCAGAGTGAGCAGAAACCTGTGGAGAAGACAACAAACGAGTCATTAAGATTTGTTTAAAATTAACTTCAACGTAGAACACCATAGAGTAACACTCTATAAAGAGCTACGGTAAAGCTAGGCAAATTGTTTGGCAATAGTCTTTTAAGCAAGGTCGTAGTGATTGCCAACAATATTACTCTTCGGGTCATCTACACACAGTCCTCATAATGCTGTCCCCTGACAGGAACAAGCATTGCTGGGACTGTGTCTACTCTCCCAAAAACCCATGTCCACTAAAATACCTGTCAGAAAAATTTGAAAGATTTCCAAGACAGAAAACTGTTCACCTGCGTTTCAGGAAACAGAGATAGTGATCCCAGCAGTTCATCACCTACGGTTTTGTCAGAGTGAGCAGAAACCTGTGGAGAAGACAACAAACGAGTCATTAAGATTCATTTAAAATGTACTTCAAGGTAGAACACCATAGAGTATAACAGTATAAAGAGATATGGTAAAACTAGACAAATTGTTTGGCAATAGTATTTTAAGCAAAGTCCTAGTGATCGCCAACAATATTACTCTTCGGGTCATCTACACACAGTCCTCATAATGCTGTCCCCTGACAGGAACAAGCATTGCTGGGACTGTGTCTATGCTCTCAAACACCCATGACCCAGTGATTGCCAACAATATTACTCTTTGGGTCATCTACACACAGTCCTCATAATGCTGTCCCCTGACAGAAACAGGCATTGCTGGGACTGTGTCTATGCTCTCAAACACCCATGACCCAATGATTCCCAACAATATTACTCTTTGGGTCTTCTACACACAGTCCTCATAATGCTGTCCCCTGACACAAACAAGCATTGCTGGGACTGTGTCTACTCTCCCAAAAACCCATGTCCACTAAAATACCTATCAGAAAAATTAGAAAGATTTCCAAGACAGAAAGCTGTTCACCTGGGTTTCAGGAAACAAGGATAGTGATCCCATCATTTCATCACCTACAGTTTTGTCAGAGTGAGCAGAAACCTGTGGAGAAGACAACAAACGAGTCATTAAGATTCATTTAAAATGAACTTCAACGTAGAACACCATAGAGTAACACTCTATAAAGAGCTACGGTAAAGCTAGGCAAATTGTTTGGCAATTGTATTTTAAGCAAGGTCCCAGAGATTGCCAACATTATTACTCTTCGGGTCATCTACACACAGTCCTCATAATGCTGTCCCCTGACAGGAACAAGCATTGCTGGGACTGTGTCTATGCTCTCAAACACACATGTTCCAATGAATGCCAACAATACTACTCTTCGGGTCATCTACACACAGTCCTCATAATGCTGTCCCCTGACAGGAACAAGCATTGCTGGGACTGTGTCTATGCTCTCAAACACACATGTTCCAATGAATGCCAACAATACTACTCTTCGGGTCATCTACACACAGTCCTCATAATGCTGTCCCCTGACAGGAACAAGCATTGCTGGGACTGTGTCTATGCTCTCAAACACACATGTTCCAATGAATGCCAACAATACTACTCTTCGGGTCATCTACACACAGTCCTCATAATGCTGTCCCCTGACAGGAACAAGCATTGCTGGGACTGTGTCTATGCTCTCAAACACACATGTTCCAATGAATGCCAACAATACTACTCTTCGGGTCATCTACACACAGTCCTCATAATGCTGTCCCCTGACAGGAACAAGCATTGCTGGGACTGTGTCTACTCTCCCAAAAACCCATGTCCACCAAAATACACGTGAGAAAAATTACAAAAATTTCCAAGTTGGACAGCTGTTCACCTGCGGTTCACGAGACGAGGGTAGTGATCCCATTGGTTCTTCTCTTACATTTTTTTCAGAGCGGGCAGAAACCTGTGGAGAAGACAGCAAACGAGTCATTAAGATTCATTTAATATTAACTTCAAGATACAGTAACACTGTATATAGAGCTAATGCAATGATAGGTAAGCCAATTGGCCAAAGTATTTTAAACAAGGTCCTAGTGACAGAAAACAATATTACTCTTCTGGTTATATATACACAGTCTTAGAAATGCTGTGCCTTGACAGGAATAACCATTGCTTTGACTGCCTCGAGCAGGTACCTTAGGAGTATTCTTAAAATACATGGTGAAATGTCCTCACTAGTATGTAAACAAGCTATACTGTGCTTATATTGGAGACAGGTATGCTGAAAAAGACAGATATCTAAAAGTTGCAGGAAAATATACAGGACAGTGGGCCCTTAGTACCATGGTTGACAATTAAGCATAACAAAACTCCTCTTTGATTTAATAAAAAAGGGACTGAATGGGGAACAACTTCACACTATTTGTTGTCTGATGTTCCTTCCTGAATACATGCACTTATTCATTACTCACAGTTTTTTTTTTAGTTTTTTTTTTACTGCATTGTGTTCTTATCACAATCATGAAAATTAACATAGGGCTGCACTTCTCTTAACCTCAGTTGCAGCTAATGTTTCATATTTTCATATCTGTTTAACTTAGCCAACAATAACATCTACAAAATATTTAGAAAGCACTACTTTATAAAACGAAAATGTTTAACAGTAGACAAGGTTAGCTGCACATGCTAACATCATAACTGAAGTCAGCAGCCATTAGCCCATGTTGCTGTTTTTGTTTCTAGTCGACATCTAGTCAGTTTGAACACAAATGTAACATTCAAATTCCTGTTTTTAAATGGTCATTCCATTTAACACATGGAGTGTTTAAACCTTGTTCTAAGTGGTCACCTGTTCTCAACACAAGCTAGCTTTTGCTCATTAGCTTAATTAGCAAGTGCTGCATGAAAATATATGTTGGTCACATTGCAAATATCAGTAAAAGTTTGCTAACCTTGCTTATGTTCAAAGCACTTTAACAAAGACTTACCTGCATACTTCTCCACATCCATCTGAGTTCCAGTGCAGTATAATTGTGTATCCTCGCAGAGAGTGCAACATCAGTCTTGGGAGGAAAATGACAGGTGGGGAGGGATTAAGGCTCCACCCCTTTTCCTCTCTCCAATTTGGTGTTCTTTGATGAACAAATCATCCACTAGATTTTGTGATAGAATAATTATTTATCCACTACCTGGGACCTTCATGACAGTGATTTCCAAAATTATTACAGATGTCATTTCCATAGTGATCAGTTATATAGTATGTGCAATTGTGTATATCAGGGGTATTCAATTTATGATATCTTAGCAATATTTCATGATGCCAAGGTCTGAAGTAATATTATATATATATATATATATATATATATATATATATATATATATATATATATATATATATATATATATATATATATGGCAGGGAAAGTGTACATGGAACGACATAACCAAGTGGCGGGCATAGTGTACAGAAACATCTGTGCAGAATATGGACTGGAAGCCCCGAGATCAAAATGGGGAACAACCCCAAAAGTGGTGGAGAATGACCGAGCTAAGATCCTGTGGGACTTCCAGATCCAGACAGACAAGATGGCAATGGCGAACCAACCGGACATTGTGGTGGTGGATAAAGAACAGAGGAAAGCCGTTGTGGTGGATGTAGCAATACCAAATGACTACAACATCAGGAAAAAGGAGCACGAGAAATTGGAGAAATACCAGGGCCTCAGAGAGGAACTGGAGAAGGCCTGGAAGGTGAAGACCACAGTGGTGCCAGTGGTCATCAGGGCCCTCGGGGCAGTCACCCCCAAACTGGAGCAGTGGCTAAAACAGATCCCAGGAATGACATCAGACATCTTAGTCCAGAAATGTGCAGTTCTAGGCACAGCCAAGATACTGCGCAGAACCCTCGACCTCCCAGGCCTCTGGTAGAGGACCCGAGCTCAGAGGATGAAGAAGACCACCCGCGGAGGGTGAGAAGGGAACTATATATATATATATACTTAAAAAAACTTAGCTAGGTAGTTGTTTCAGCATCTGCATGACTTGATTTGCTTTTCAAATTAAATGAATTCAGTCTTATTCGAGTACCTTTTGACAATATTTATTGTCATGAAACAGGGAGTTGAACATGTATGTCTCAATCACTGAGTAAAAGTAGGATGTCGAGTCAAAAGAAGAACATAGGTGAAACAAGAAAACTTGTTTACAAGTGACTAACCTCAGAAAAACAAATTGAAGAAAGCTTTATATTTTTGTTTACCATCTGGACTTAAACTATTTAAAAATGAACAGATTTAATAACTGAACATTTTTAGACTTAGATCACGTATTTCTTTTGCTTTCAGTGACAGAAGTGAGTGCTTGCTTGTCATGCCATAATTTTAACCTGTGCTTGAGTGATGTCAGAACCAGTCTCATGTATGTGGATGTGCTCATTGGTGAGCCAGGAACAATATTTTGTTTCTATAATCATTGTAGAGAAAGCTGACTCACGTGTCACGTGTGTGGAGCCAAACATAATTAAGATTTACCTACTAAGATTTAAGATTTACCTACTTACCTCAGAGCTGGGAAAGCTTTGAGGACAGTAGCCCTTTGGAGCCAGGGGATCAGTCCTTACAGACTTTTCCTTCATGGATAAATCTGCTTAGACCAGTGTTTCTCAACCCCAGTCCTCACGCCCCCCTGCTCTGCATGTTTTAGATGTGTCTCTATTCCAGAACAGCTGATTCAAATGATTGCATGACCATCCAATACTGCAGAAGCCTGTTAATCACCCAGAGATACAATCCAGGTGTGTGGCAGAAGGGAAATACCTAAAACATGCAGGACAGTGGGGGCGGTGAGGACCAGGGTTGAGAAACACTGGCTTATACTGTAAAAGCTGCACCAGTAAATCAGACAGTGCTCAACAAGATTTTAGGTTGTCATTTTTGTTTTGGGTCCACATGAGACATCATTTTAGTCTAGATGCGGACCAGGGTCCACCTATTAGTGACCTGTGGTGTATATCTTGATCTCATTGGGTCTTTATTCAATTAAATTCAAAAGTAGTTTGCTTATTCAAAACGGAAATTAAATGTTGACGTAACTAATTAAGGAGTTATAATAGATTGTGATGGCTGTGGCCAAGAAAGATCTCCTGTAGCAGTCCGCTTTACAACCAATCTGTAGAAACGTCTGGCTGAAGAGACTCGGATTTGAAATAACAGGATGGTGAGCATTGTCTAAAACTTTTTTTGATTTTATGCAAAATTCCTCTGTGGATCATCATCTTCAGAATTTTAACAGTCGTCCCCAGAACAGAACCAGCCTTCTTTATCAAATTGTTAAGCTTTTTAAGTCCCTGGGTCTGATGCTGCTCTCCCAACAGATGACAGCAGAGGAGACGGTGCTCTCAACAACAGACTTATAAAAGATATGCAGGATCTTGCTGCAAACCTTAAAGGATTTTAGCTTCCTCAATAAATACTGTCTACTCTGTCCTTTCTTGTAGACGGTTTCACTGTTGAGTTTCAAGTCTAGTCTGTTATCTAGCTGAACACCAAGGTGTTACTCCATTTTCCTTAACCACATCCACTTCTTCTCCCATGATGGAAATGGGGCTTGATCTAACACTGTTTCTCCGGAAATCAACAATAATCTCCTTTGTTCTATTTTCATTCAGGATGAGATAATTGTCCCCACACCATGCCACAAAGCAGTCCACCAGCTCTCTGTACTCAGCCTCTTGTCCATCTCTGATGCATCCCACAACTGCAGTCAGCCGAGTATTTTCATAGGTGACAGAAGTCAGACTTATCCTGAAAGCATGATGTGCACAGAGTGAAAATGAATGGTGAGAGTACAGTGCCCTGTGGAGCTCCTGTGTTGTTGACCACCTGGTTAGACACACAGTCCTTGTTGAGGCCTCCATCTGTGTCTTCTGAAGTTTCTCACAGAGCAGATCAGGCTGAATTGTGTTAAATGCACTGGAGAAATCAAAGAACATGATCCTCAAAGTGCTGCCTGCTTTGTCCAGATGACAGTGGGTTTGATGAAGCAGGTATATGATGGCACCATAAATTCCTACTCCATGGCAATAAGCAAACTGCAGGGGGTCCTGATATGTGCTTGTCAGCTTATTCAGGTGGGCCAACAGGAGTCTTTCCATGACCTTCATGATATGGGATATCAGGGCAGAAGTCCAACAACAGAAGTCCAACAACAGAACACCTATCAGGTTCAGGTCAGGAGATCCATTTCTTCCTACCGTGCCCCTCCAGGTCTCATTGTTATTGCCCAAGTGAGCATTGAAGTCTCCAAGCAGAACAAGGGAGTCCTCAAGAGGTGCACTCTACATTAACATTCAAAGGACTCCAAAAAGGGTGGGTAATCTGAACATGCACATGCACAAACCGTTAGGACCCAGCCCCCCACTTCTAAGCAGAGGGAGGCTACCCTCTCACTCACCGGGACGAACCTCAATGTGTAAGCACCGAGATGGGGGGCAACAAAAGTATGTCCACTCTGGCCAATTGCCTGTCACTGGGGGCAACTCCAGAGAGAAAGAGTGTCCAACCCCTCTCAAGGAGACTGGTTCCAGAACCCGAGCCATGGGTCAAGGTGAAACCGACTATTTCTAGATGGAACCTCTCAACCTTGCACACCTGCTTAGGCTTCTTCCCCACCAGAGGTGACATTTCGCATCCCAAGAGCCAGTTTCTGTAGCCAGGGGTCAGATTCTCGGTTTTCCTCTCTCAAAAGAGGAACATTGGAGTAACCATAGGGTACTTGGTTACCTTCCTGACTAAGGCCCTTCTCTCCTGATTACTCAATTTAGACAACCAACTAGCTCTATAGAGAGTACTAGTTGTTCCAAACTGATTCCATTTATGAATGAAGGAGGCCACTGAGCTCATTGGGGCCTTCAAAGCAGGAGAATGTTTTATATCTTTCCCCAGATTTTTGCCTCAAAACAATGCTGTCTCTGAGGTCTACAGACAATGTATTTGATTTCATGCTTGGTGTTTGCATACTGATATCCATTGTCCATTTTGGGACTTTATAAAGACAGGTGTGTGCCTTTCCAGATCTAATCAAATCAACAGAATTGGCTATTACAGGTGGAATCTATTTAAGTTGTAGAACTTAATCTCTGCAATTATCAGTGAAAATAGCTCTATTTCGAGCTTCATGAAAAAGGCTGTGAATACTTATGTATGTAAATTTAATTTCTTAGTAATTCTGTTTTTAGTTAGTTTGCAAAAATCACACATTTTTCACACATTGTGTCATAATAGGGCATTTGTGTTATGAATCTTGAGGAAAGGGACTAATACAATTTGGAAAAATGTTATAACATAGCCAAACATGGAAAAATTGAAGCGTTGTGAATACTTTCCAGATTCACTGTATATATGGATAAAAAGGTGTTGTCCAGGGATGTTCACATAACCTCTTACAAGTCTAAGTCTCTTTTTAGTGAAATCTGCAACATCTAGTGAGTTGCATTACTCTAGGTTAGGATTTAGTTGGGTAAAGTTTGTCCCTATACCTAAGCTATTACATTTGCATGTGATAATTAACTTTCAATCTCCCAATATTTATTAACAACTATCTTTTAATCATTCAAAATTTAATTTACAATCCAAAAATATGCTATGGCCAGTAATACCATACCATTAAGCCACTGAAATTTTTAGACTCAATATTATCAATCCTCTTACATCCTTCAGTATACTATAAAACCATAGATTAAAGATTAACTTTGTTGAAATGAATCACTCAACAGCCAGTTACAGATTTAGTACATCTAAAATAATCAGTGTTTTAATTTAGCCAGATTTGCATTCAATAAAGTAGCATATTTTTAGGAGAATTGTTATTTAACACACATTTTCCTGACAAAAACCTTCATTACAGGGACCCGCATATGCTGGCCAATCAGCGTGTCTAAAAAGATACACATGTGTGAATTATTCATGAGCAAGTGCAATACCAAGAGTTACCACCCGGGGCGCAAATCGATACACACATTATACACACATGTCTTGTAATTGTGACTTATGGGGACTTTGCCTGATTTTTGGAATTTAACCCTTTGACATCCATTCAAACCCCCTCCAATCATTTTTATGTTGCAAGAATTATGAGGACATCGGCACTGTCCCACTAATTCAAAATGTCCCGTTAGTGTTGCGTGTATACAGGCGAAATGTCCTGTTAATTCACCTGTGCAAACACACACAGGTGAACACACACACACAGGTTAACACACACACACAGGTAAACACACACACACAGGTGAACACACACAGGTTAACACACACACACAGGTGAACACACACACACAGGTTAACACACACACACAGGTGAACACACACACACAGGTAAACACACACACACACAGGTGAACACACACACACAGGTTAACACACACACAGGTGAACACACACACACACAGGTTAACACACACACAGGTGAACACACACACACAGGTGAACACACACACACACACAGGTGAACACACACACACAGGTTAACACACACACACAGGTTAACACACACACAGGTGAACACACACACACAGGTGAACACACACACACACAGGTGAACACACACACAGGTTAACACACACACACAGGTTAACACACACACACAGGTGAACACACACACACAGGTGAACACACACACACACAGGTGAACACACACACACACACGTGAACACACACACACACACAGGTGAACACACACACACAGGTTAACACACACACACAGGTTAACACACACACAGGTGAACACACACACACAGGTGAACACACACACACACAGGTGAACACACACACACAGGTTAACACACACACACAGGTTAACACACACACACAGGTGAACACACACACACACACAGGTGAACACACACACACAGGTTAACACACACACACAGGTTAACACACACACAGGTGAACACACACACACACAGGTGAACACACACACACACACAGGTGAACACACACACACAGGTTAACACACACACACAGGTGAACACACACACACAGGTGAACACACACACACACAGGTAAACACACACACACACAGGTGAACACACACACACACAGGTAAACACACACACACACACACAGGTGAACACACACACACAGGTGAACACACACACACAGGTAAACTAGGGCTGAAACGATTCCTCGAATGATTCGAGTACCTCGATTACTAAAATTCCTCGAGGAAAATTTACCTGCCTCGAAGCTTCGTTAATTTATGTTTTATTAGTTAGCGCACCGTGTTCCGGCCGGGACTTCATTTGCGTTGCGCGGAGCTCTCACTTCCGCCTCTGAGTTGTTGACAAAAGCTAAGTCTCAGCGGCATAAAGTCCAATCTTCAAGATTGGCCCGTGGGGATTTTATTGATTGATGATAATGCCCGACTTTTTATCGTTTTTGGGGAACCAATAAGCATCCTTAAAATGACTGGGGGAATGCCTGGAGTACGGCATCATTTCTCCTCCGGGGCTGCTGGTTGAAAGCGAACGGCGGGAAGAGCGCTGAGGTGAGCGGATAGCCTGAACAGGGCGGGCGGCTGAGTAGCTGATGCTTACCGTGTAAATGTAGCTTTACCGACGAACCGCACAATAAATTTCATATCCCGGTCTGAAGAAACGGGTGGCGGAGCGCATCGTACATGGCTGGTAGATGAGTTTCTGAGTGTGACCAGTGAAGGTGTCGTAAATATCCCGTATTGCTTCCCCCCGTGTTCGTCCCTCGGTCTAACGGTTCGTCAGTCCGCTGGTCTATTTCCTCCCCTCCACCCCATGTTCGTTCATTTGCCCTCTCCTCCCACTCCAGGCGGCATTTCCCGTATTTTCAAACCCAAAGCGCGACAGGTTAGGTGGCAAGGTGAGTTTAATTAATCTATTAAACTCACTGAAGATGAATACATAAACTAAAAGCTGGATTGTAGACATTTTTATAAGCATATTTGTGAGCCTGCTTCTTTATTAAATTCAATATAATTTCAGATTTTTCTATAACTTTTCTTCTGGTTAACTTAGAAAGTGAGCTATTATTGTTACAGGTTAGTTTTCTAAACTACAAAAAAGCAACTGTTAGGGATGCTCAAATATGAAAAATTGGACTGATATTGATATCTGATAGTAACATCGGTATTATGCCAGATTTACCAATATTTCATTTTATATTTTTTTTATCCGATTACTCGATTAATCGTAAGAATAATCGATAGATTACTCGATTACTAAAATATTCGTTTACAACAGCCCTAAGGTAAACACACACACACACACACAGGTGAACACACACACACAGGTGAACACACACACACAGGTAAACACACACACACACACACAGGTGAACACACACACACAGGTTAACACACACACACAGGTGAACACACACACACAGGTAAACACACACACACACAGGTGAACACACACACACACAGGTGAACACACACACACAGGTGAACACACACACACAGGTTAACACACACACACACAGGTGAACACACACACACAGGTAAACACACACACACACAGGTGAACACACACACACAGGTTAACACACACACACACAGGTTAACACACACACAGGTGAACACACACACAGGTGAACACAGACACACACAGGTTAACACACACACAGGTGAACACACACACACACACAGGTGAACACACACACACACACAGGTGAACACACACACACAGGTGAACACACACACACAGGTGAACACACACACACAGGTTAACACACACACAGGTGAACACACACACACAGGTGAACACACACACACAGGTGAACACACACACACACAGGTGAACACACACACACACAGGTGAACACACACACAGGTTAACACACACACACAGGTTAACACACACACACAGGTTAACACACACACACAGGTGAACACACACACAGGTGAACACACACACACACACACAGGTGAACACACACACACAGGTGAACACACACACACACAGGTGAACACACACACACAGGTAAACACACACACACACAGGTGAACACACACACAGGTGAACACACACATACAGGTAAAAACACACACACAGGTGAACACACACACCTGTGGGATTCCTCCAGTCACATCAGAGCTCCCAACATTAACTTCTGTTTATAACGTTTATTTTTAGGAATTATTTCCTCGTTAAGCTGCTGTCTTTACCTTCACAGGTGTTCCCAGCGAGCCTGTAACCATGGTAACAGTCACACCTGAAGCTCCCTGGGGAGTTTTCACAGCGCCCGTTACTGCAGGGATTCTGCTGACATTCGTCCACATCTGGGATTCATCACGAGGAAATAAATGCATTATAAACAATATTTTTTATACATATTTATTTCTATGTTTAATTTTTTACATTTAGTTGACATTTTTTCCAGTTATCTTTCAACAAAGTCAATATTTTTGGCATTTATTGCTACAAAAAAGTTTTAATTTTAACTTTTTCTTCAGTTTCAAAAAAAAAAAATTTTTGAACAAATTTAGCTCCGTACTGTCAGCCATGATTCTTCTTCCTCTGAATCTGATAAAAACACTTATATCAAAAAGTAGATTTCTTTCTTCTCCATTTAATCATTTTTAGTTTAAAAGTTATTCTTCAATTTGAAATATTTTGTTTCAGTCTCAATATTTTTTTTTACATTCAATTCTTTTCAGTTTCAGTACAAAGTTTTTGAACAAATTTTATGGCCTCAATTTAGCTCCGTAGATTTAATGAATTACTAACAAGTAAACTATTAATTATTATTTCCAGAGCTTTTAATTGTTTTAAATTTGGTGGAAGACATATTTTTGATAGCTTACCGTTTTCAGATTTAATATTTGCTATAATTCTGACTGAATTGTTCTTTATATTTGATATTTTGCAATGTTTTTTCCATTTGTCTTGATTCAAATTTGTCATAAAATTATCTGAATAATTTATGATTCAGGATGAAAAATGACTGCTGAATTTTTTTTAAATAATCAAAAATGTCAAACAGTTTGATGTTCAGATGAAATGAAACATTTTAATAATGAATCATGTTGAGTTTTCGTCCGTCCAGTGGATTTTCTCACCGAAGCAGCGGCTCCGCTGAGCGTTGGGCTGGAATCCCTCATCACACTCACAGGTGTGTTTCCCACCTGGCAGATCCACGCAGCGGCCACGCTCACACACACCTGGTCTGATCTCACACACGCCACGGACAGCTGCACACACACGCACGCACGCACACACACACACACACACGCACACACGCACGCTAATGAATGCCTTTCACAATAAACAAATGATAACATGATGAACTAAGCTGAGATCAATACTTTCCAATCTGAAGATCAATATTTTGTTTACATTGTCAATATATTAAAAATGGTCTCAAAACAATATCATTGTTTATCACAATAATTACTGGGACATTTTATCGTCCAGTAAAATTTGTTATTGTTGTAACATGACAATGCCAGAGATATGTTTTATTTTTCTTTAAAAAATGTAAAATAATTGATTTTTAATCTGAAATTATAAAATACTTCAGAATATGAAAATGTTTTTAACTTTTCCTTTAAAAAACAAAACCTAAACCTCATTTTGAGTCTGAAGTTCAGAGAAGTTTCAGACTTTAGAGGCAAAATTAATCAGAATTTGGTGAGACAGATTCATATTTAATCTAAAGAATCTATTTCAGATATTTTAACATAAACTGACCCAGTTCTTTACCAATGCACAGCCAGAACCGGATGATCCAGTTCTGGTTCTGGCTCTACTCACGCTGGACTCTGGCGGGCCGGCTGGTCGGGCTCGCAGCCGGCCGTCTCTCCAGACCGGGTGGTTCTGGTCCAGGTCTGGACCCGAGCTCCGAGGTCCGGGGCGGGGCCGGGGTCAGCAGAGAGTCCGCTGGTACCGGCGCCGGGTCGGGTTGCGATCCAGAGGACGGCAACGCCAGCGGCGGCTGCGGCCTCGCCAGAGCCAAGTCCAATCGGCCATTTTGGGGGTACTGTCGGCCATTTTGGGGGTACTGTCGGCCATTTTGGGGGTCCTGTCGGCCATGTTGGGGGTCCTGTCGCCCATGTTGGGGGTCCTGTCGCCCATGTTGGGGGTCCTGTCGGCCATGTTGGACCTCCGGTCCAGCAGGGGGTGTCGGTCTGGAACCGGCGGTCACGCCCGGCTGAGCAGGGACCTGGATCTGGGACTGGACTGGACCGGTTCTGGTACCAGATGGTGACCCGGATGAACTGGGTCTCTGCTGAGAACTGGAGTCTCCAGCACCACTGGACCCGGGAACCAGATCTGCAGGGAAGAAGGAGGTCCAGAATGTTAATGAATGATCATCAGAAGTTCTGGAGGTCCGATTCTGCTGAAGGAGAAAAGGGAACCGAGTTTATGTTCCGATTCAAACAAAGAGGCGCTGGTTCCTCCTACTGCTCACTGAAGAAAGAGGAGAGGAAACGAACCTGCTGCAAAAACGGTCTTCCTCCCCTTCAAAATAAGAGCATGAATATAAACATCTAACTACCTGAAGGATTCTTAACAGCTGATAATCAAAACTTCAGCACAACTTTATTCAAACGAATAAAATTGAATAGAGATTTAGAAATTATCCGAAACATTTTATTTAGCGGAAGCTAAGTGCGCTAAATATAAGGTTAGCAAAACTGCTACTCTAAAAATTAGCTCTGCTAACAACTGCCAAGTTAATTTTTAGCTTAGCATTTTATTTATTCAGAAAAAAATACTTTAGCGGAAGCTAAAACTACCAAAAAAAGAGATAAAAATTAGCTCTGCTAATAACAGTGGTGTTAATTTTTAGTTTTGGAAGTTATCCAGAAATGTATTTCAGTGAAGATGCATGTATGCTAAGTGTTTTCAAACTTAGCAAAAGGACTGAACCACAAAGCTAAACTAAAAACTTAGCTCCACAAATAACCATGGAGCTAATTTTTAGCTTAGCGATTTAGAATTTATTTGTAACTTTCAAAGTTAGTAAAAATACTAGCGCTAAATGAAAATTAGGTCGCTATTAGCGGATTAGCTAAAGTATTCCCCAAACTGGTCATCAGTTTTGCCAATTAAGACCAACAAACAGTTTATAGGGAGCATTTTGTAACTGAGATATTTTTGTTCAAATGAATTTGAATAAACGGTTTCCCCAAAAGTAAAAATAACAAAATCTGATTCCTTCTTCTTTTAAACAAACACTTTAACATGTGTTATGATTAAAACCTTCAGAAGCGGCCCAGATAACGTGAGGCGCTGCGTTGGATCCAACTGGATGCTAACCTGAGCCGCCCTGCGCGGTCAGCAGGGATTCTCGGCCCGTCGAATCGCCGCCCACTCTTTGGCTGATCTGCAGAGTCGAAGCCGAGTAATGGTAACCCGGGCCGGCCGGACAGATCTCCTTAAAGGCAACTGAGGAGCAAACAGAGCAAACAGAAAGTCTGACGAAAAGCCCCAGAGAACCACTGGAAGAGAACCGACCCACCTGAACCAAAGAAGGGGCACCGCACGCAGTCGGGCCCCCAGGCCTTCCCGACCCGGCTGCAGCAGCAGATCTGCTTGGTGATGTTCCGGACGATGGGCAGGGAGCAGGTATACGGACCCCGACTCGAGCCCAGGACCCGGTAGCACTGACCCTTCTCCTCTGAAATCACGCTCTGCGCTGAGGAGGAAACAGAGACGGAGATACGTCACCGAGCACATTCCGGTCCAAACGGGCCGAGACGCCAGAGAGCCGCATGCAGAACCAGAACATGCTAATCTCTGTCCAGCAGAAACACACAGAGTCCAGTTCCTGGTGCTTTCAGAGAATAAAGGCAGATTCAAGACCAGAACCGAGCCGAACAAGACCAGAACCAAGCCGAGCAAAATTAGAACCAGGCCGAGCAAAACCAGAACCGAGCCCAGCAAAACCAGAACCGGGCCGAGACAACAATCAGGGAGATGGATGGGAAGTTCTGGACCAACCAAGAGTCAAACACATCTGGAGTTCTTCATTCAGGAGCAGTTAGAAATACGCTAATAGCGCAGCTAGCTTGTCCTTTAGCACTTTAGCATGTTTGCTAACTTTGAAAACGTTCGGCACACTTAGCTTAACTTAAATTAATTTAGCTGATTTGTAAACTTTCAGTTAAATAAACTTCAACATATGTGTTGAATTATTCCACTTGTTAGACGTTTATTCATGCTCTTATTTTGAAGAATGTTTACTCAGTAGTTCCATTTCCTCTCCCCATGTTATTCTGTACCCAGAATGCATTGCTGTAGTTGTACAGGAAGCAGTTAAAATCAATGTCCTGCTGCTTTCTGAACGCAGCAGTACCGTGGTCAATTAGCAAAACTCAGCAAAACTTAAACCAAAAATCTGTTCCAAAAATATCAGAAATCACTTCCCGAATCAGACAGGCTGGATGCAGTAACAGATTTGATCCTTTAGAGGGCGATATTATGTTGCAGTACGCGGTGGTTATCAACATGATTGACGTTAGCACTTTAGCATTAGCATACTAAATACTCTGTTGGTATAACTTCTTAGCTACTGCTAAATACCATGTTGGTACAGCGCTAAAGCAGAGCTAACGTTTATGATTAGCACTTCATGGTTAATGCAGTAAACATGCCAGTTAGTGTTGTTCACCACTGTCTGTTCTTTATTACTGTCTCCTACTGCTCTCTTATCAGTAGATGTTGCTGACATTAACTTTCTGTTGTAACTTACTCCTGGCTTGGTGTTGCTGTGCTAATCAGCTAACCCGCGCTCTATCCGTAGATTTTACTGCTTCTTGTATCTCAGATGAATCCCTTCTGGTTCAGTTTCTGGGCTCGAAACAAGACAGACACCCAGGAACTGGAGCAAAAAGATTTGGATTTAAAAACAATCCTGGAAAATGAAAGTTTTTAGAAGCGGAAACAGAGACGATGCCTCAGAGCAGCCAGACCAGCATCCTGCAGCTCCTTCCTCCTCCGTCGAGGAATGCCGGTCGGAATGACGCAACTGCGGCCAGGATTCACCGAAACCGCCTGAACGCCTCACTTCCCACCTGATGGAAGCCTGTGCATCGCCCCACGGACGTTCAAGAGGATTCTGGAAGAGTTGCGTTATTCCTCTGGTGAAGCCGGCGGCGGAGTGTGTGTGTGTGTGTGTGTGTGTGTGTGTGTGTTACTTACAGATGCAGATTCCATGTGTGGCATCGAGGATGAACCCCAACCGACACACACAGCTATAGCTCCCCCTGGTGTTCACACAGATGCCGTTCTCACACAGCCCTGGCTGCAGGCACTCATTCACATCTACACACACCAACACACACACGCGTGAGTGACGGGATTTCACTTCCACGACTCCGACACTCAGAGACGGGAGGAGAACTGCTGCAACCCAAAGACCTGAAACTCAGTTCAGAAAACCACGCATGGTTTCTGCAGGAAAATTAATCTGCAGATTAAAATCTCCTGATTATTAAAACTGGAGCAGATATGATTTAGACGAGTTCCTGCAAAACAACTTGAATATAAAAAATATTCATGTTTTTCTATGTTTATGTAAAAAAAAAAAATCTGAATACAAAAAGGAAAATAAAACCTTCTGCTCATGTTTGATATACTGGAGGATTAGCGCCCCCTTCTGGACTGGATAAACTCATCTTAGGAGCCCTCCACCTGCCTCTGACCTTTGACCTCTCTGTGTGGGTGTTTAACTCACCGACGCACTGCGTTCCATTGGTTCGCTCGAAGCCAACAGGACAGCTGCTGTTGCTTTGACCTGCAAACAAATAAAACATCAATTCAGAAACGTTTTCTTCAGGAAATCAGCATTTATCTAACTTTGGTTAGCTTACTTTACTTTATTCAGGTTTACCGTAATTAGCTGATCTTAGTTTATTTAACCTTACCTTAACATATGTTACCTTCCTCTATATTTATAGTTTGGTATTTACATTTGTCAATAATATTTCATCTAGCTTTGACTTCCCACCTTACCCTTTAATTTACCTAAACCTGGGATAATTCATGGTATTCATGATATTTTTGTCTTACATAAACTTTGCTTCATTTCGTTCATATTAGTTTATTTTATTTTATTTAGCTTAGTGAAGCTTCATTTATTTTACCTAAGTTTATGTTACCATAGTTTATCTTAAGCTCATTTATTTTACAGATTGTTTATTTGATCTTGGGTCAGTTTTGTTTTAGTTCAGCTTTTTTAATATTTGATTGGCTTTGCTCAGTTATTTTAAAGTGAGAGTTTTGTGTCCTCTGGGGGTTTGCTGTGTTTCTACCTGGAGCTTCAGGACAGAGGCTGCAGTCGGTGAGACCCCAGGCCTTCCCGATTCCCCTGCAGCACACCTCTCTGCTCCTCAGACCAGGAAGTGGAGAGCTGCACTGCAAACACACAAACACAGCGAACACAGATCACACCGCAGGGATAATCTGCTCCAGGAGGATGGAAACTGGCTACATATCACAAAGATTCACAGCGACATCTTAAAGTTCACCGTCTGTCAAACAGGAAGCGGTTTGTTACCTGCCTCCTCTCACCTGTCCGTCTTTCACCTCTCTGAAGCAGTATTTGAAGCCAGACTGCTGGTTGTAGGTACCGCCGCCCCTCAGAGTCTGGGCCTGGATTCTAGCGCCACCTGCTGGAGCCGGAGCGCCAGCCGAACCCGAAGAGGAGGAGGAGGAGAGGGTCCGCAGGGCCGGGCTGGACCCGGACACCTGGAGCGACACGGAGGCAAAGAACCTGTGATTTTGTTCAAGTTAGACAGAATGTAATAAATAAAAACAACAAAGATAATTAATCACACATGGAGATTAAACAAAAAACTAAATTAGTAAAATAAATTAAACTTTTTTAAAATAAAGTTAATACAGGGAAATTAAATTTTTTACAACATAGTGCAAAATGGAAAAAAAGGAACTACCACATGAAACTATTAAAAAAAAGTCTAATAAAACTATATTAAAATAATGTAAAAAGTATTCAAGAAATTTAAAAAAAAAGTGAAAGATAAAATAAATAAATTGAAAAATATTAGTAAGAATTAAATAAAAATAGAGTCAAATACACAATTTAAAATAAATTAAAACTAAATTTGTAAAAAGACATCATTTAAAGAATGTCAAATGAAAATCCCAAAATAAATCAAAATTCAATTAAATTCATAAAAAAAACTGAAACCAAAATATTTCTTAGTTTTTTGAGCAACTTGAACAGGAAGTTGATTCTGATTGGATGAGAGGAGATGACTGGCTTTACCTTCATCACCTGGTGGATCTTCACGCTGGCCTCTGGGGGGTGCTGAACTCTGACCTTTACCATGCGGGGGTCTTCGTGTTTGGTAAAAGAAACATGAAACTCACAGACAAACCAAACGTTTCTCTGAAAACATAAAAACGTCTCATAAACACTTTGACCAGCGAAAGGTGCGTCGACTCACCTGCGGACGGCGGCGCCGCCCGGTTCTGGCCGAGCGGCAGCAAGAACTCCGACCGCATCAGCTCCTGATTGGCCGCCGCGGAGGAGGGCAGCGGCAGCCGGACGATCTCATTGGTGGAGGCGGCGCCGGGGGGCGGGACGGGGATCTGGCAGAACTTCCCGGTGAAGTTAGCGGGGCAGAGGCAGCGGTCCGTCTGCAGGCAGACGCCGCCGTTCTTACAGAGCAGCGGGCAGAGGACTGCGGAGGAGATGGACCGGGTTCTGCTCAGTCCGGGTCCTTTTGGGTCGGAACCAGCAGCAGAACGGCTGAACAGAGGCTCAATGATCACAGCACTGCGAAAACTGAACTGCATTATTAGATTTTTTATTTTATTTTATTGTATTACTGGTAATATTTGAAACCTCTAAGCTTTTTAAATTTGTTTAAATCCTGGAAGCTAACCAGGGATGAAGCCTGTTAAAATTTAAATGCAAAATATGTGGAAATGTTTGTAAATATGTTGCTAAATATTAAATTTAATTTCTAACAGACTTTAAACATAAAAAAACAAATAAGTACTTATTAAATAACATTTTAATAATTAGTGGTCTTAGTTTAAACCCACAAAGAAATAGAAAAAATTAAATATCAAGATAATGATCCTAATAATCCAAATAATTCGCGAGCTCGGGGTCAGATCCTAATATTCCACTAAAATATGAGCAAAATGATAAAGTTCAATATTCCAAACAAAATTTTTAATGAACTTCCAAAAATTAATCCAAACAATAAAATGTTTAGTAAGACATTTTAATTGTTTGAAAAAAAATTCAGTAAAAAAATTTTTAATTATTCCACATTTTTTTACTGAGTGGTTTTGCTTTGTTGGAATTCCCAGTCTGTAATCACCAACATTCCCAGTTCATCTATATCGGAGTACTAACAGGTGAAAGGTGAGGCTGGCGCCAACAGAACCAGCCACCACTTCCTGTTTCCTGTTTGAGCCGACGCCACAGGAAGTGGCTACATTGTTAGTCCGAGAGCTGCTGGAGTCCAAAATGCCGCTGATCAGACGGAAACTCACAGAAACCTCTGGGTGTTTACGGTGCTTTTACTTTGGAGGAGGGACCAGCGCCATCATGGACCCAGAGTGAGTGAGTGTGAGTGTGAGTGTGTGTGTGTGTGTGTGTGTGTGTGTGTGTGTTTCCTAAGCTCAGGTTAGCTGCTACAGAGTGGATTTGTCCTGCATGGTTATCGAACTGAACCACAGATGGAGCACATCAACGCCGAGTCTGGAGCGAGTTTCAGGCCCAAACCCAGAAAACAGCCGAGCTCGGGGTAAACAAAGGCGCACTGTGACATCATGAACACAGAAAAATCACAGAAACACAAACAATCTGTTGGGCTCAGCGTAGGAGGAGAAAACTCTGGAGTTTAAAACCTCCAGCAAGAAATCAGATAAAAGGCAACATGGTAGGTTTTTCTTCAAAAAGACAAACTTAGTTTATCTTCCGTAAAAACAATAGAAGGGGTAAAACATCCAGGGGGTAAATACTTTGAAAGGGACTTTATGACCCCACAAAGATCCTGGCTCAGCGTACAGCTAACAAAATGTTACACAATATGAAGTGAAACAGAGAGAAATGTGTTCCAACATTACTGCAAAGATCATGTTTCAGAGATTCATATTTAAAAAATAAACCATTTCTAAACTTTGACTCTAAGCCAGTGGTTCTTAACCTGGGTTCGGCCGAACCCAGGTTAAGAACCACTGCTCTAAGGTGACCAACAGAAGCAATAATCAATCACATGATAAACTGAAACAAATTTCATTTCCATTTCAGTGATTTTTTTGTTTTTCTCTTTCTACCAAAAACTTAATGATAAAAGTCTTCAGTCTGCTGCTCTCAACTAAACTCTTTATTGAAGGATAATTTTGTTTCCAGAGACTTTATATTTCATTTTATTTATTGTTTGTTTTGTTTAGTTTGGATATTTAAAACATCTTCCAGTTCCAGAGTTAAATGTTCATTAGAATTTAAAGTTTATTGATCTTAGCAAATGTTTTCTTTCATCATTATTACCATTATATTAGTGGAAAATGGTCTCAAAACAACAATATCAGCATTATCACAATAACATCTAGGACAATTTATCATCCAGAAAACCATATTATCAAGAAGCCTGGTTTCAGGTTATTTCAGTCATTAGAGGAGAACCAACAACTTCATCAACAGCGTCAAAGTGTTTCCAATGCAGTTTCAAAAATGTTGAAAAACCACTTCAACCTTGCACAAAGACTTTAATTAAAAAAAACATTTTTTTCAAAACTGGCATTTCCACTAAAATTTATCGTCACAATTTCCTGGTCAACAGAAACGCAGCTAGAGAGAAAAAACTGCTGCGGATATGTTACAGTAAATATCTGGTTTCAGCTGTATTATGGATAAAATGCAACTGAAGTATTGCACAGCCAGACTCAGGTCGTCCCTCTCATGTTGTGGTGATTTTCTGGCTGCATGGGAAAGCCTGACCTGAAGGCTTTTATTTGGAAAATGTCGCGTAAGCAACAGTAAATCATACAGAGGGAGTCAGAAGAACTGCGACCGTTGAACTCATTACTGCACCGCTGTAATGTTGGCTACAGTTTACACAAACAGAGAAAAACAAGACACTCCTTCAAACATTTCTGCTCTTCGTGTTAAATCACAAAAAACTGAGAAGAGAACAGCTGTAAGGTCAGGGGAGTTGACCTCTGACCCCATGATGTCACCACCCCCACCCTTTTACCTCCCAGAGCTTGTGTTTGTGTTCATTACCTCACTGCAAGTTCAAACAGGCACACATCACCAGCAAAACATCCTGCACACATCAATCAGAGGTGCTGTGTGTGTGTGTGTGTGTGTGTGTGTGTGTGTGTACTTGCATATGCTACATATAGAGGACCAGGTCCTCCACTTTCACCCACAAATTGAGGTCACTGTGAAGAGCGAGGACATTTTCGCTGCAGCTCTACTTGTTAGGTTTAGAGATGTGATGTGAATGAAGTTTTGTTAAGATCAGGAATAGACTAGTAATGGTTAGACTAGGGACTGATTTAGGTTTAGGCAGCAGTGATTACCACTAACTAAACTTCATGGTTAGCTGCGCTAACCATGAAGCAGTAATCGTAAACATTAGTTCCGCTAAGTGCTACACCAACACAATATTAAACCTAAGCTAAGCTCAACACTAACAGCATTTAACTAAAGCTAAAGCTCAATCAGTAAATTCAAATATGTTGTGTTTTTGTTTAACACTTCTGGCTTTTTATTTATGCAAGTGCTGTATTCCTCATATACACTCATTTGCTTGTTTGTTGTATACTTGTAATTTGTTCAACTGAATATTTCAGCAGCAAGGCAGTTCAAATCTGTTGCACCATAAAAATACAAGAACAACAAATCATAAAAACATCATACAGTCAACAATTGAGAAACCAGTAACAAACAAAATGAATGGAGATTAAAACAAAGTCCTAATATGGTGCAAAATATTAGGACTTTGTATTGACTTCTGTGTGTGTGTGTGTGTGTGTGTGTGTGTGTGTGTGTGTGTGTGTGTGTGTGTGTGTGTGTGTGTGTGTGTGTGTTCTGCTATTTATAGCACTGTGAAAAATGTGAACACAATGTGCATTGCAAGGACTTAACTCTGTAGCAAGAAAAAAAACTATGATTTCTGATCAAATCAATAGATTTGATCAAGATTAAATATGCTTGGAAATGTTCAGGAAGTAAATAAAGGTTGCTTTCTATGCTCAGAAATACTTATTTTCGGTTATTACAGCTAGGAACTGGAGACCAAGCCTGAAATCTGGGTGACAGACTCTGACCTGAACCTTTAGAGTTACATAAAGACAGTTAGAAAGTCAGCCTTCTATCACCTGAAGAACATTTCCAGGACTAAAGGACTAAAGTCCCAGCAAGATCTAGATAATTGACTTTAAAATACTTCTGTTAGTTTGTAAATCACTGAACAGCTTAGCACCAAAATAAGTTTAAGACACTGAGTAAATCAGGACTAAAACCCACCTGTTCAGAGCTGCTTCAACACATTTGATGTGTATTTGCTTGGAGATTCAGATGATATATGACAAAATGTGATGTTTATTGCTTGTTTCATAATTGATGACTGAACAATGTTTTTATGTTTTTCACTTTGAACTGCCTTGTTGCTGTAATGTGTTATACAAATAAACTTGACTTATTTTGTTTTGAGAGTTGTCAGCTAATGAAAAATGAAAGCCACATGTCAGCGCCGTTTCCTCTCCCTGTAACTCTTTTTCCATTAAACTGTGCAACATTGTGTACTCATTAAGTTAAAATCCTTTGAGTTGCAGAACATAAAAGACATCTGGATCTTTCCAGCTTTTCATGTTCAACAAATCCAGCTTCAAAAACAAAAACACACGATCAGAGTGAGCAAAAAAACAAATTCATCTATTCAGTTTTCATATAATTTAAGAGGAAGCTGCTGATCAACTGATCATCTTCAGAGTGAAACCTCAACAGCAGCTCCTGCTCCAGGGCATTAGCACAATGCTAATGTGGAAAGACGATAATGACCTGAGAGAAGCAGCTGCTCCTTTATTCTCCATCAGGGTGTGTCAGGTGACGTCCACCTGTGCCGTTTTTGGTAAACGTTTAAAGCCTGAACTTGAATTAGCATGTCGGCGCTAACAGAGTTCAGTGTGTTGAGTGAAGCTGCTCCAGCTCAGCCATGTGACCTACAGATCGTTGCGTCTGAAGAAGAGCCAGTGAATATTTGGGCCTTCTGGACTGATCCCAGATCAGGAGAAGTTAAATCATTGCTGTCGGCAGCAGCAGGTCTGACAGACGCTTTCTCCTGAAATGTCGAAGCTTTCTGGCTTTGATGCAGTTTATGGGACCATTCTTGGTAACACTTTATTTGAAGGGGGGTGAATAAGACTGACATGACACTGTCATACCCACCTGTCATGAACATGAGTAAGTCTTTATGAATATTTATGACTGTTGTCATAAGTCATTCAGTAAATCATGACACTTTTAATACAAAGTTGACATTATTCAAAATGTCGTCATGACAACTTGACATTAAGCAAGAAATTATAACTTGTCATGAATGTAATAACAGGTGAATTTTAAAATGTTATCCTTATAAGACAGCATTAACAAGTCATGAACATTTCCAGTTACCTCAAGTAAAGTGGACCACACTTACTTGAGGTAACTGGAAATGTTCATGACTTTGTCATTAAAGCGATAGAGTAATGACCCTCAATGACATCTTCATTACTAGTTTACTGTGATACACTTTAACAGAGGAGGGTAATGTCACAATTATAATGGTCTCTTGACAGCAAAAAGTATGTGTAACAAGTGACTTGTTAATGCTGTCTTATAAGGATAACATTTTAAAATTCACCTATTACATTCATGACAAGTTATAATATCTTGCTTAATGTCACAATGAAGACATTTTGTCTAGATTAATGTTAAGTTCTCATAACAAAGACATTTTGAATAATGTCAACTTTGTAATAAAAGTGTCATAATTTACTGAATGACGCTTTATGACAACAGTCATAAATATTCATGAAGACTTATTCATGTTCATGACAGGTGTTTATGACAGTGTCATGTCAGTCTTATTCACCCCCTTCAAATAAAGTGTTACCCCATTCTTCACCAGTTGGACTAATCTAATCTGATCTAATATAATCTAATCTAATCTGATCTAATCTAATGCTTTTAGTGGGTTTGTATATTAAATCTGAAAAGAATTGATGAAGTTTTAACATTTTTATAGGTAAAATACAGAAAAAATGTTTTTTTTTCTTCATTTAAAAACAGATCAAGATCAGTCAAGTTGAATGGAGAACCACATATTTTCAGGTGTGGACTTTGACTAGGCCATTCTAACCAAACAATCAATCAGCTTTGATATAAACTTGTTTTACAAAGTGGTGGTTGTGGCTCCCTTGGAGACCACCAGGAGGCGCTAGGCGGGCCCCAGAAAGCTGGAGAGAGGATGACAAAAATAAATGCAACAGTAAAAAAAAAAAAAAACACACAAAAAAACAGGATCTCAATTTCTTAAATAATTTGTTCTTTATCGTTTTTTTATGTTGTTAAAGGCTCATCTGGGGATGCGCAATGCTAACTAGCTTAGGCTAGAAATTATATTTTTCAGTGTTTCTTTATACTAAACTTTTGTCACTACTTAAATGAACAAGAAAGAAATATTTTTTTCTATAATAAAATATAATCTGTTTTTCAATCATTGTAACAAAATATAAGTTAAAATAATTTGTTGTAAAGTTAATTTTTCTGACTGGCTGCCAGTCAAATCAGTCAAGATAGCATAGCGAGCGCAAAATGGAAAAGTTTCTGGCGAGAAAAAGACCAAAAGAACCTGCAGTGGAGGACGGCCATCAAAAACCAAGTAGTCATGGAAAATTTAAATCAGAAGGCAGCGCTTATGCAACCGAGTAGAGAATTAAAAACACTAAAAGTTCATGTTTATTTACTTATTTTTGTAGCATTATAAGCCTGTTTTAATAAGCAATACATCAATTATTCGCCTGATAAATTAAAACAAACTCCATAATTTCCATTTGCACGATTAATGGTTTTTCTCTGGATTCTTTTCTACCAGAAACTAGAAGACAACCATGTTCAGTCTGCTCTGGTCTCATCTAGAATTTTTTAAGGACAATTTTGTTGTCCTACACAGGACAACATTTATTATATTTATTTGTTTCAGATGTGAATCAGCTTTTGCTATAATCTGGTTCGACGCATCAACTGGTGACGTTTATGATTCCGTTAGATATTATCCCTTTTTAAATAAAGTTCAATAATCAACTGAAAGCTGAACTCTGATTGGTTTTAAACACTGTAAAGCAGATTTAAAAAGTTGTGAACATTTTCTCCTGTCTCCTGTAGATCTGAACTGATTCTTGTATCAAATCCTGAGATAAAAAAAATATAAACCCCAAAGACAAGCCATGCACTGTTTAGACTCGGTGACATCTTTGCTGCCTGTAGCAAAAAATAAACTTGTTTAATAGAAAGACACATTGTTATTTTATGACAAGCTGCTTTTCATGTTCCATTATTTCTTTGTGCACAAAATCCTATGAAGTTTAACGTATGTGATGTTTCTGAATCCAATGCTGCTGAATGTGAGGCGATCATTGTTCCATTTTTTAACAGAACAAAGTCTGAGCACCCTCTAGTGGATTTACAGGAGTTATCTGATTGGTGGTTTGAACACAACCTAAAGCTTTCCCCGTTGCATCAGCGACCAGCCATGCAGCCTGAATGTTGCCGGGTTTAGTCCCAGATCCTGGGAACTTACAGACTCTGAAGCCGGGACTGTGAGCGCCGTCTCGCCTTCCTGTGGCTCTGCCATCGGCGCTGTACAGCGTGGTCATGTTGCCCTGCTCGCAGCGGTTGATGCAGCCGTCCTGGTTGCAGAGCACCTTGCAGATGGTCGGCGTGAACATCACCTGAATCCTCTCCAGTCCTCTTCTGGTTCCCGTCTGCCCCCACGTTGGCCCAGGAGAGGCCAAGAAGATGAAGAGGAGCGGGAAGCAGGCGAGTCGCAGCCGCTGCATGTTCACAGTTGCAGGCAGAGTTTGTGAATTTGTTGCATGGCCAGGAAGCCTCAAAGCTCTGTGCTCTCCAACTCTGAACTCGCTCTCCGTTTCTTGCTAGTTGGTGGAGTGAAAACAAGCACTGGAGGAGGAAAAAAAAAGGGAGGAAGAAGAAAACGCTATCTCCCTGCCCCTCCCTCCCCGGTCAGTTTTCACTAAACCCTCGAGTGTGAGCAGGCAGAGAGAGAGCTGCAGATAATTGGAAGCAGTGTGCAGCGCTGGGCTCAACTCCAAACTAAATGTTTAGCAGGGATCTGCTCCATTGGTCGGCGTGCGGAGCGCCAGTGGTTACTCCTCTTCCTCGCTCCTGAGGCCCTGTATCTCTGGTTTCGTAACGCACTGCCGAGCTTTAGAGGATGTCAGGCTGATGATGCAACCTGGTTTTGGGTTTCAGGGGTCGGGTTGCTCAGTGTCTTCATGTTGCTGCAGGCTGAGCAGGAACTGCTGAGTTTACTCACTTGTTGTTGACATGTTGTTGTCTGCTGAACCTGATTTGTTGCTGTCGTGTTTACATGACGCATCTGGAGCTCTGATTCCTCCCAGTTTCCTCTGCAGCTCCTCTGAGGAGCTTCAGGCTCAGCAGCTGGGCTTTAAAGTTGGTCAACTTGTCCTAAAGCTCAAAGAAATAAAAACGTCTCCAGATATTTCCTAGGAAGTGATGAAGTACGATCTGTCGGCGAAATGTTGAAGCCTTGGCTGAGAAACACATCAAGGGAAACATCATGTTTATGTCCAACTGCTTTTCTACAAGGAAAGTAGAGTTTCTGGTATTATTGGCATGTAAATTCATCTTAGCTTCATTTATTTTACCTCAGCTCAAGCTAATTTATCTGACCGTACATTGGTTTATGTTATTTTATTAGCCCAAGCTTTGTTTATCTTAATTTCTCTTTTTTATGCACCTATTTAAGATGAGCTCAGTTGGATTTGTCGTAGTTTACCTCAGTTTAATTGATCTTATTTTAACATTTACAGATTTGAGCTTAATGTTCATTTTGTTATATTTTTGTGATTTCTTGCATTGAAACAAACTCAAACACAGAAACTGTGACAAACATTTGTCACAGTTTCAGCTCTGACCAAGCTTAGCTTGATTCTCATCTCCCTTCAGAGCTCCATCTGATTTTTTTCTCCCATTGAGTTTGATTTGCCCGGTTGAATTTCAACTGGGATAGTCAGCAGACAGAAAGAGGATTCATAAAAGACTGAAGTTGTTGTTTTATCTTGTAGTCTGCCTGTAGTTTCGGCGACGGCAGCAGAGGAACTGAGCGAAGCCGTTCAGTCCGTGTTGGTCACGCTTCCAAACATGGAAGAATTAAAGTCGGAGCAAGAGGAATGTTTAAGACATTTTGTGCCTGATAGAGATGTCATGGCTCTACTCTCCATGAGTTTGTGTAAAGTACACGCAATTTCCGGTAAGCTTTGTCAAGCTAACGCTAGCTAACGTTAGCTACTAGATAAAATCAGATCCAATCGTTTAAACCTTCAGCAGAAGCCTCCAGGAAGAAATCACTGAAGTCTTGGCGAGTCCTTTGATTGGAAGGTGTCCAGAAAGCATCGCTCAAACTGGTTCTTCAGATGGGGAAGAGCAGCAGCTCCACTCTGAACTCTGAGTCTTAAGTCTGATTAAAAACACCAATCATCTGAATACCAGAGGAGCACGTCATACACCAGGGACACCATAAAGCCCGATGTAGGAAGGAGGCCATTTGGCAAACACTCTGCGAACAGGGATTAGAGGCACGCAGGCTGTCCGCCATCTTGCTACTAAGCTCTTCTTCTGTGGTGTGTAGAACCCCCTGTTGATGTAGCATCCCTGGATCCCACAATGACAGCTTTCAACAAAACACCCACTGCGGTTGCTGTTGCTTTGTTTTCAGGTGTTCGTCACGCTGATGAACCGGGAAAACCACAGCGACCGACTGGAACCAGACTGGACGTTCTGGAAGCTCGTTCTTCTAGTGGAAACGCACAACATCAATTCAGAACCACATCCAGGATCCAAAGCAGGTTCCAAACTGCTCTGGTGGAAAGTCCCATCAGTAGTCTTAGGGTCACTGCAATAAGGAACCAACGTCTGGTTCCTGAACCTGGATTCCCAAGCAAACTTCCAGGCTCAATGCAGCACACGATCAAACCTCCTCAAAGGTTAAACATCCTGCTGCTGTCTGGTTCCCCTAAAGGGTTTCATTCCCGCCAGCCCAATTCAGTCCACTTTAACCCGACTCCAGTCTGTTTGTCTAGAAAGTCTGGTCCGGTTGGTGAGGTGTGAATGCTAACCAACCTCAGACCTCTGACCCTCCAAATCTCGGTCTGAGTTCGGTCAACTCTGTTTTGGTTTGAATGTGAACGCCAAGTGGACCAGAGACCGCTCCAAAAGCAGGAAGTGGACTACAGCGCAGGGCATTCTGGGTAAATACAACTAAAGCTAACATGCTAGCCTAGCGCTAGCAGCAGAAATGGCTCCTGGTCTTTAGCCAAAGACTAAAGAGAAATCCTCCAACCGCTAAAATCTGACGCCTCCATCTTGTTTCCATCTGTTGACTAAGGAAGTTGCTCTCAGTGTCTTCAGAGGTTTTTGTGTCGTTTCCTTCAGTGGCTCTTGGTGCAGCGCCCCCACAGGCCAGGAGGGGAACAGGTTGGTTTGACTCAGAGCCACAGCAGCTGGAGGTGGAGCAGATGTTCTGGTTCCAGTAGAACCGGGTCAACTGGACCATCAGGAGGATAAAAAACCTAAATGTCAACCCTAAATCTCTTCATCTTGATAAATTGCAGGAGCTTAGAGAATTTTATGTACTTCAACACATTTAGATTCTGTTTTTGTGTTTTTGAGAGTGCAGTACCCGATTCCTTGGATCAGAGTAAACAGTAAAGGACCAGCTGAGGCTGTAACGTTGGAGCTAAAATAATATATAATAATAATAATAATAATAATAATTAAAGCTCCGCGGAGCCTCAAGCGGCCCTCGCAGCTAGCGCTGCTCCGGCCTATAGCCACCGCGGGGGTACCAGCACCGCCACCCGCCCGCCACCGCCGACGCTCGCGCGCCCTCATCCACGCTATCCGCTTTTACGGCTTCGGCAGAGCTCCCTGGCAATGAACCAAAAATCTGGAGCACATCGGGCCATGTAGAGAGGAGATACAGCTGTTTGATTAACCTAGGGGACGCAGTGGAGTCAAATCACAATTAAACTCTATTGGGCTCCTTAGAGGTTCACAAGTGTCACTCATACAATGTCTGGTGCAAATCGGATGATGCGTTTGTGAATACGAGACGAACGTATGCATATTACGAGGGACAGCCATTTTGCCACGCCCCCACGGGTCAGTAGAGTACATCATCAATGAGTTCATCATCAATAAGTTCATCATCATTTCATTTTATGTCAGTCTGCACAGGATTAAACCCATATGAATTAGACTGTAAGACATACATTTGAAAAAACATGTTACTTCCTTTCGGAAGTGGGCGGGGCAAAGGTGACGTCATCAGTCGACCACCTAACTGTGATGAGGGCTTATCTATAATGAGACATAGAAAGTGTGATGCAGCTCTGACCTGGCATTTGGAAGTTATTTCACATTCATGTTTCATGGTGTATAGTCAAAGTTTGGGACTTAGCCACGCCCACACGGGTCAGTAGAGTTCATCACGGCAGAGTTCATCATCATTTAATTTCATGTCAGTCAGCACAGGATGAAACCCATAAGAATTAGAGAGAAAAAGTCAGACATACAGTAGAAAAAACAGGTGACTTCCTGTCGGAAGTGGGCGGGGCTAAGGTGACGTCATCAATCGACCACCTAACTGTGATGATTGCTGATCTATAATGAGACACAGAAAGTCTGATGCAGCTGTGACCTGGCATTTGGAAGTTATTTCACATTCATGTTTCATGGTGTATAGTCAAAGTTTGGGACTTAGCCACGCCCCCACGGGTCAGTCGAGTTCATCATGGGAGAGTTCATCATCATATCATGTCATGTCAGCCTACACCAGATGAAACCCATATGACTTAGAGAGTAAAAGTAAGACATACAATAGAAAAAACAGGTGACTTCCTGTCGGAAGTGGGCGGGGTTAAGGTGATGTCATCAACTGACCATCTCAATGTGATGAGGGGTGGTCTGTAGTCAGATATAGGAAGTCTGATGCAGCTGTGACCTTCTATGTGGAAGTTATTGCATCTTGATGTTTCATGGCGAATAGTCAAAGTTTGGGACTTAGCCACGCCCACATGCTTTGACATAGAAAAATTCCTACGATAACTTTTCATGTTTAATGTCTCAAGTCTCTGCTGACTGAGTTTGAAGTCTCTATCTCAAAAGCTGCAGGAGGAGATAGATCAGATGCGATGTCTATGAAAAAGAGGAAATGGCTGATTTTGATCCAAAATGGCCGACTTCCTGTTGGGTTTGCACCATGGCTCCAAGAGACTTTTTTGTAGGTCCTGACATGATACACATGTGTACCAAGTTTCATAATTCTAGGTTAAAGCATGGCTTGGGGCTGATCATTTAAAAATTTCTAGGGGGCGCTGTAGAGAAATTAGGCCACGCCCATCAACGACTGTTATGGATTCCTGTTCGGGGATGAATAAGGATGCATCCTAGTGAGTTTGGTGCAGCTGGGCTGAACGATGTGGAATCTAGAGCCAAACGTATGGCGGCGGCGTTACCTCTGCTTCGCCGCGGTCCCACGGCCACGCCCTCTACAGAAGACTCTTGGCGCTTTAAAGCAAGTGAGACTAACATGTTATCTGTCATCCAACACAGAATCATGTTGATTAGGTGCAGTGAGCCAGAAAGGCAGCTTTCCATGGAAAAAAAAGCACTTCCTGTTCTGAGGGGGCGGGGCTTAGATGACGTCAGACTGTGACAACATAGGATCGTAGGGGACCCTACCAGGATCACTCATGTCAAGTTTGGTGCAGCTGGGCTCAAAATTGTGGAATCCACAGCCAAACGTAAGGACACGGCGTTAAGGGTCACTTCGCCACGCCGCCACGCCCACCTGCTGGATTCAAATGAGCTTGGCTTGGAATCCTCAACACACCAACATGTTTTCTGTCTGTGGACACAGTTTCACCTCGATTAGGTCAAAGGGGTCAGATAGCGACCGTTCAGCGTAAAAAATGACACTTCCTGTTCTCAGGGGGCGTGGCCTAAGTGACGTCATCATTTGACCGTTGGGTATTGTAGAGCATCCCATGATGATCAATCACTGAAAGTTTGGTGCTTCTATGAGTTTTTTTCAAAGAGTTATAACAGTTTGATGTTTCATGGCGAATCGGTGACCTTTGACCCCCGGAAAGACCCCTTCAGCAAGCCCGAAAACGCAAACCTACGATAACTTTGGATCGGCCATGCCTTATGAACGATTTGACCGAGTTTGAAGCCGATAGATCGTAATCCCTAGGACAAGTTAGATAAAATGCGAACCCTGCGAACGGCTAAAATCAGGTCAAAATCGGAACTTCAATCCAAAATGGCCGACATTCTGTGATACTTGCACTATGACATTAATTGTAAATTCTGAGTGTCTTGGGCAGCTCTACAAGTCTACCAAGTTTCAAGTCTCTGCGATGAAGCAAGTGAATAGGAAAGGGTCTTTTGAAAGTTGCTAGGTGGCGCCCTTGAGCCGTTTCTTGTGCGATTTTTCTGAGGACCTTAAAATACGTAATTTTCACGCGGACTTGACGCGTCCGCCAAGTTTGGTGAGTTTTTGAATATGCTAAAGCCCCCTAAAAGCCAATTTATTTGGCGGAAGCATAATAATAATAATAATAATAAGAATTAAAGCTCCGCGGAGCCTCAAGCGGCCCTCGCAGCTAGCGCTGCTCCGGCCTATAGCCACCGCGGGGGTACCAGCACCGCCCCCCGCCCGCCACCGCCGACGCTCGCGCGCCCTCATCCACGCTATCCGCTTTTACGGCTTCGGCAGAGCTCCCTGGCGATGAACCAAAAATCTGGAGCACATCGGGCCATGTAGAGAGGAGATACAGCTGTTTGATTAACCTAGGGGGCGCAGTGGAGTCAAATCACAATTAAACTCTATTGGGCTCCTTAGAGGTTCACAAGTGTCACTCATACAATGTCTGGTGCAAATCGGATGATGCGTTTGTGAATACGAGACGAACGTATGCATATTACGAGGGACAGCCATTTTGCCACGCCCCCACGGGTCAGTAGAGTTCATCATCAATGAGTTCATCATCAATAAGTTCATCATCATTTCATTTTATGTCAGTCTGCACAGGATGAAACCCATAAGAATTAGAGAGAAAAAGTAAGACATACAGTAGAAAAAACAGGTGACTTCCTGTCGGAAGTGTGCGGGGCTAATGTTATGTCATCAATCGACCACCTAACTGTCATGATGGCTGGTCTATAATGACACATAGAAAGTCTGATGCATCTGTGACCTGGCATTAGGAAGTAATTTCACATTCATGTTTCATGATGTATAATCAAAGTTTGGGACTTAGCCACGCCCCCACGGGTCAGTAGAGTTCATCACGGCAGAGTTCATCATCATTTCATTTCATGTCAGTCTGCACAGGATGAAACCCATAAGAATTAGAGAGAAAAAGTAAGACATACAGTAGAAAAAACAGGTCACTTCCTGTCGGAAGTGGGCGGGGCAAGGGTGATGTCATCAATCGACCACATAACTGTGATGAGGGCTTATCTATAATGAGACATAGAAAGTCTGATGCAGCTCTGACCTGGCATTTGGAAGTTATTTCACATTCATGTTTCATGGTGTATAGTCAAAGTTTGGGACTTAGCCACGCCCCCACGGGTCAGTAGAGTTCATCATGGGAGAGTTCATCATCATGTCATTTCATGTCAGCCTGCACAGGATGAAACCCATAAGAATTAGAGAGTAAAAGTAAGACATACAATTGAAGAAAGAGGTTACTTCCTGTCGGAAGTGGGCGGGGCTAGGGTGATGTCATCAATCGACCACCTAACTATGATGAAGGCTGGTCTATAATGAGACATAGAAAGTCTGATGCAGCTGTGACCTGGCATTTGGAAGTTATTTCACATTCATGTTTCATGCTGTATAGTCAAAGTTTGGGACTTAGCCACGCCCCCACGGGTCAGTCGAGTTCATCATGGGAGAGTTCATCATCATGTAATTTCATGTCAGCCTGCACAGGATGAATCCCATATGATTTAGAGAGTAAAAGTAAGACATACAATAGAAAAAACAGGTGATTTCCTGTCGGAAGTGGGCGGGGTTAAGGTGATGTCATCAACTGACCATCTCAATGTGATGAGGGGTGGTCTGTAGTCAGATATAGGAAGTCTGATGCAGCTGTGACCTTCTATGTGGAAGTTATTGTATCTTGATGTTTCATGGCGAATAGTCAAAGTTTGGGACTTAGCCACGCCCACATGCTTTGACATAGAAAAATTCCTACGATAACTTTTCATCTTTAATGTCTCAAGTCTCTGCTGACTGAGTTTGAAGTCTCTATCTCAAAAGCTGCAGGAGGAGATAGATCAGATGCGATGTCTATGAAAAAGAGGAAATGGCTGATTTTGATCCAAAATGGCCGACTTCCTGTTGGGTTTGCACCATGGCTCCAAGAGACTTTTTTGTAGGTCCTGACATGATACACATGTGTACCAAGTTTCATAATTCTAGGTTAAAGAATGGCTTGGGGCTGATCATTTAAAAAATTCTAGGGGGCGCTGTAGAGAAATTAGGCCACGCCCATCAACGACTGTTATGGATTCCTGTTCGGGGATGGATAAGGATGCATCCTAGTGAGTTTGGTGCAGCTGGGCTGAACGATGTGGAATCTAGAGCCAAACGTATGGCGGCGGCGTTACCTCTGCTTCGCCGCGGTCCCACGGCCACGCCCTCTACAGAAGACTCTTGGCGCTTTAAAGCAAGTGACACTAACATGTTATCTGTCATCCAACACAGAATCATGTTGATTAGGTGCAGTGAGCCAGAAAGGCAGCTTTCCATGGAAAAAAAAGCACTTCCTGTTCTGAGGGGCGGGGCTTAGATGACGTCAGACTATGACAACATAGGTTCGTAGGGGACCCTACCAGGATCAGTCATGTCAAGTTTGGTGCAGCTGGCCTCAAAATTGTGGAATCCACAGCCAAACGTAAGGACACGGCGTTTAGGGTCACTTCGCCACGCCGCCACGCCCACCTGCTGGATTCAAATGAGCTTGGCTTGGAATCCTCAACACACCAACATGTTTTCTGTCTGTGGACACAGTTTCACCTCGATTAGGTCAAAGGGGTCAGATAGCGACCGTTCAGCGTAAAAAATGACACTTCCTGTTCTCAGGGGGCGTGGCCTAAGTGACGTCATCATTTGACCGTTGGGTATTGTAGAGCATCCCATGATGATCAATCACTGAAAGTTTGGTGCTTCTATGAGTTTTTTTCAAAGAGTTATAACAGTTTGATGTTTCATGGCGAATCGGTGACCTTTGACCCCCGGAAAGACCCCTTCAGCAAGCCCGAAAACACAAACGTACGATAACTTTGGATCGGCCATGCCTTTTGAACGATCTGACCGAGTTTGAAGCCGATCGATCGAAATCCCTAGGACAAGTTCGATCAAATGCGAACCCTGCAAACGCCCAAAATCGGTTCAAAATCGGAACTTTAATCCAAAATGGCCGACAATCTGTGATACTTGCACTATGACATTAATTGTAAATTCAGAGTGTTTTGGGGAGCTCTACAAGTGTACCAAATTTCAAGTCTCTACGATAAAGTAAGTGAATAGGAAAGGGTCTTTTGAAAGTTGCTAGGTGGCGCCCTTGAGCCGTTTCTTGTGCGATTTTTCTGAGGACCTTAAAATACGTAATTTTCACACAGACCTGACGCGTCCGCCAAGTTTGGTGAGTTTTTGAATATGATAAAGCCCCCTAAAAGCCAATTTATTTGGCGGAAGCATAATAATAATAATAATTAAAGCTCCGCGGAGCCTCAAGCGGCCCTCGCAGCTAGCGCTGCTCCGGCCTATAGCCACCGCGGGGGTACCAGCACCGCCACCCGCCCGCCACCGCCGACGCTCGCGCGCCCTCATCCACGCTATCCGCTTTTACGGCTTCGGCAGAGCTCCCTGGCGATGAACCAAAAATCTGGAGCACATCGGGCCATGTAGAGAGGAGATACAGCTGTTTGATTAACATAGGGGGCGCAGTGGAGTCAAATTGCAATTAAACTCCACTGGGCTCCTTAGAGGTTCACAAGTGTCACTCATAAAAAGTCTGGTGTAAATCGGATGATGTGTCTGTGAATAAGAGATGATCGTATGCATATGGCGAGGGACAGCCATTTTGCGACGCCCCCACGCATCAGTAGGCATTGACAGAGTTCATCTTCATGTCATTTTATGTCAGTCTGCACAGGATGAATCCCATATGACTTAGAGTGTAAAAGTAAGACATACAGTAGAAAAAACAGGTGACTTCCTGTCGGAAGTGGGCGGGGCTAAGGTGATGTCATCAATCGACCACCTAACCGTGATGAGGACTGGTCTATAATGAGACATAGAAAGTCTGATGCAGCTGTGACCTTGTATGTGCATGTTATGTCACTTTGATGCTTAATGGTGAATAGTCAAAGTTTGGGACTTTGCCACGCCCACACGCTTTGACACACAAAAATTCCTGTGATAACTTCAGACCTTTAGTGTCTCAACTCTCTGCTGACTGAGTTTGAAGTCTGTATCTCGAAAGCTGTAGGAGGAGATGGATCAGATGTGACGTCTATGAAAAACAGTAAATGGCGGATTTTGATCCAAAATGGCCGACTTCCTTTTGGGTTTGCACCATGGCTCCAAGAGACTTTTTTGTAGGTCCTGACATCATACACATGTGTACCAAGTTTCATAATTCTAGGTTAA
The DNA here is from genome assembly GCF_051168715.1 of Poecilia mexicana. Taxonomy (NCBI): domain Eukaryota; kingdom Metazoa; phylum Chordata; class Actinopteri; order Cyprinodontiformes; family Poeciliidae; genus Poecilia; species Poecilia mexicana. The sequence continues at coordinate 5,321,921 of NW_028263382.1, forward strand.
AGCATGGCTTGGGGCTGATTATTTAAATAATTCTAGGGGGCGCTGTAGAGAAATTAGGCCACGCCCATGAACGACTGTTATGGATTCCTGTTCGGGGATAAATAAGGATGCATCCTAGTGAGTTTGGTGCAGCTGGGCTGAACGATGTGGAATCTAGAGGCAAACGTATGGCGGCGGCGTTCCCTCTGCTTCGCCGCGCTGCCACGGCCACGCCCTCTACTGAAGACTCTTGGCGCTTTAAAGCAAGTGAGACCAACATGTTATCTGTCATCCAACACAGAATCATCTTGATTAGGTTGAGAGAACCATAGATGGAGCTTTACAAGTCAAAAAAAGGCACTTCCTGTTCTGAGGGGGCGGGGCTTAGATGACGTCAGACTATGACGACATAGGATCGTAAGGCATCCCACCAGGATCACTCATGTGAAGTTTGGTGCAGCTGGGCTTAAAATTGTGGAATCTACAGCCAAACGTATGGCGACGGCGTTACAGGTCAGTTCGCCACGCTGCCACGCCCACCTGCTCCATCAAAGCGAAACAGGGTTGGAATCCATGACACACCAACATGTTTTCTGTCTGTGGACACAGTTTCATGTTGATTAGGTCAAAGGGGTCAGATAGCGACCATTCACAGTAAAAAATGACACTTCCTGTTCTAAGGGGGCGTGGCCTAAGTGATGTCATCATTTGACCATTGGGTATTGTAGGGGACCCGATGATGATCAATCACTGACAGTTTGGTGCTGCTGTGAGTTTTTTTGTAAAAGTTATAACCGTTTTATTTTTCATGGCGACTAGGTGAACTTTGACCCCAGGTAACCCCCCTTCAGGAAGGTCGAAAACGCAAACCTACGATAACTTTGGATCGGCCATGCCTTATGAACGATCTGACCGAGTTTGAAGCCGATCGATCGAAATCCCTAGGACAAGTTCGAAAAAATGCGAACCCTGTAAACGGCCAAAATCGGGTCAAAATCGGAACTTCAATCCAAAATGGCCGACATTCTGTGATACTTGCACTATGACATTAATTGTAAATTCTGAGTGTCTTGGGGAGCTCTACAAGTGTACCAAGTTTCAAGTCTCTACGATAAAGTAAGTGAATAGGAAAGGGTCCTTTGAAATTTGCCAGGTGGCGCCCTTGAGCCGTTTCTTGTGCGATTTTTCTGAGGACCTTAAAATACGTAAATTTTACACGGGCTCTATGCCCCCGCCACGTTTGGTGAGTTTTTGAATATGATAAAGCCCCCAAAAAGCCAATTCATTTGGCACAAGAACTATAATAATAATAATAATAATAATAAGAAACAGCGCGATTACAATAGGCCTTCGCAGCGCTTAGCTGCTCGGGCCTAATAATAAGAATAATAAACAGCGCGATTACAATAGGCCTTCGCAGCGCTTAGCTGCTCGGGCCTAATAATAAACAGCGCGATTACAATAGGCCTTCGCAGCGCTTAGCTGCTCGGGCCTAATAATGCTCTCAGTGGCACTTTCTCCCACTGGTGGTGTTTGTAGTGTTTCTGCCTCACTGATCCTGACTTTAGATCAGCCCTCATTCAGTCAGGACATGAGATCATAGACAAACACATGCAGAAACAACCAGGCTCTATTCAGCCAAACACTGTGGTCCTCTGCCCTGCTGGGGCCCTGCTGGGGCCCTGCTGGGGCCCTGCTGGGGCCCCGCTGGGGCCCTGCCCTGCCGGGGCCCTGCCCCGCTGGGGCCCTGCCGGCACACCAGACTGGTGTCGGTCTCACAGGTTGATCCCTGCTGTCAGGCCTTTGCTTGTTGGAATCCGTCCATTTTCCAGTGCCTTCGCTGGATGTTGGCTCTGCTGGTGGGAGGCCAGCAAGCGAGCGCAGATAGCCTTAAATGGGCAACTTTTTCCTGCTCCGATGGAAGCATCATGATGTTATTAAGAATATACAGTGGAAAACCATGGATACAGGAAGGAAAGAGCGCAGGTTGTTCTAATGTGGAGATCATTGTTGTAAACAGCAGGGAGAAAGGTACCTACAGTAAAAACCACTTAGGAAGTTTCTCCTCCTGATGGTCCAGTCGACCCAGTTCTACTGGAACCAGAACATCTGCTCCACCTCCAGCTGCTGTGGTTCTGAGTCAAACCAACCTGTTCCCCTCCTGGCCTGTGGGGGCGCTGCACCAAGAACCACTGAAGGAAACGACACAAAACTCTGAAGACACTGAGAGCACTTCCACTGAACCCAGACCCAGGTTGGGAGGACCAGGGGTCAGAGGTTGATTAGTGTTCACACCTCACCCGCCGAACCGAACTTTGACTAGACAAATGGACTGGAGTCAGGTTAACATGGACTGAACATAGTTGGTGTTTTTGTAGCCTCAGTGGTTGGACTTGATGGAAACATCTGCTGATGGAAACACAAAGATCCCAACAACAGAGGTGGTGAAAGTTGGATCTCTTGGTAAAACTAACAGCTAAAAGCTACAGCTTAGCTTGTGCACAACAGAAAACCATCATGAAAAATGGTTTTATTTTTCTTTTTGCACCAGTGTCCTTCACACATGAATGAAACATTTAGACCTGTAGCTGATCCTGTGCCCCCTGATGAAGAACGGTCTGAGGTATTTTCTTCCAACAGCTGAACAATAACAGGAACTGTTTACTGGTCTAATCGCAGCAATCAGACCTGAACCGTGTGACTGCTTTAACACGCAGCTTATCTGAGGTTTAGAGTGAACACCAGGCCGCCGGCTCCATTAACACGTCATGGACGGAAAACATTCCAGCAGCAGCTTAACGGCCTGCGCTGTATTCACTTTATCTCACAGAACCAACTTATCAGCCACAAAATGATCCACGTTCTGAGGTATGCTACATATATGACCCTGTTTATTTACTTAAACAACAACCCAACCGACTGTCTGCAAGACAGGAAGGAAAAACACACTGAGGTCCAACATTAACAGGAAAACATCAGGCTGTATGCTGCTAAAAATATAGGAAAATAATCGTTTCTAGAAAGCATGTAATTAAAGTGTCATAATACTTATTTTATTTTGACATGACTGTGTAGTTTTTATTAAGAGGCTAAAATCAAGAAAGGTAATCCTGAGCCAAAAAATGATTTATTTCAGATAAAATGAGAGCTTTACAACTAATTTGATATGATTTTCTATTTTAAATTTAATCATTTAATATTTAACTCTTTAAAGAAGTTTAGCTTCTAAGAAACCTCATGCTAATGTGGCGCTAATGCTAAGCCAGCTAATACAAAAATGAAATTTATTCTCCTGTACTTTATATCAGTCATAAAATATTTAATAGTTAATAGTTTTACAATTAATTTCACAGAACAATGTGTTTTAAATCAAACTGTTTTAATATTTACTTCCTAAAGAAGTTTAACTTCTAAGAAAACTGCAGCTAATGTAGCACTAATGGGTAATGCTAAGCCAGCTAACATAAAAAAAGCTATTTATTTTCACATACTTATTTCATATCATGTCTTCATGTTTATTCCAAAATTCTGACAGAACCATCTGAAACCGAGACTCACTGGACCACGAAACGTTTTCTGTTGCCCCGGGTTACAGCACTGGCAGCCATCATGGTCTGCTGCTGCTGTAGCTCATCTGCTTCAGGGCTCCGACTGTTTGGCCGTCAGCTGTTCTGCATCGTCTGGTGGTAACGAGTGCTGCAACTGCAACGCGACTAGTTTACAGCTTTTTCAAATGTTTTGTCACGATTTAACACAGGGGTCCCAAAACCTTTTCCTGTGAGGGCCACATAACTTTTTCCTTCTCTGCTGGGGGCCGGAGTCAGTTTGTAACAGAAAAAGTGACGATTGCAGGAGCCTAAATGTAAAAATATATTGTTTTCCAGAAAGCACAATCAAATAACCCTCTCTGGGTTCTTCACAGTAAAAATCCAGGAAATAACACTATTTATAAAATAAGTAGTGTATTTTCTGGACTATAAGCCACACCAGACTATAAGCCACAACCCCAAAGTGTTTTTAAAAAACCAGTAAACATACACATATAAGCCTCAGATATCTCTGCCGCTCCAGGTTTTCCACAGCGATGCAGCAGCAGCAGAGGACAGCCAACATCTGAGTCATAACAGGTCAATTGAATATCACATTTATTACGGTTAAAAAAGAAAAGATGCCAAGTTTAGATTTAACAGAACTGATTACGGTAGTTTCCAAACGGTAACTGTAACAGTAAAAGTGCTGATCCTTCGTGTTGCTACTAGCATGAGCTAAATAAAAATGGGCGCCTTCTTCTTCTTCTTCTTCTTTAGATTTCAACAGCAGCTTGCATCCATTATTGTTGCACTACTGCCATCTACTGGATCCTAATATCTATGCCTCAGATTCTCACAATGATCCCAGTATTATTTAAAAAAAAAAAAAACGAAAAATCTTCTTTTTCCCCTCAATGCTATTTAACTGATCAGCAACATTCTCAAATTTCAATTCCCTGTTAAAACCTAATTCCGTTTTAATGGGCGCTTTCTTCTTTTATTTCCAATTTTGACTTCCAATGATTCACTTCCTGCTAAAGAGCCCCCTGGTGGTTGAAGAAAAATCCACATATAAGTGGCTTATAGTCTGGAAAATACGGTATATAAAAAAAATCTAAATGCTCTCTGGTATTGTTCAGGGGGCCGGACCAAATGTGGAGGCGGGCCGGATGCGGCCCGCGGGCCGTAGTTTGGGGACCACTGCTTTAACAGTCTAAATGACAGTTTGCTCAGCTTTAGTTATACTGAGTTTATGAAAAACCAACAACATGTTTGTTTAGGATGTACGCTCCCTCACAGACGTCACACAGAACATTTCGACACAAAACTGCATTTTTAATTTTTTCCACAATTTTGTTTTTCATAAAGAACAAAAGTCTAATAATTATAATAAAAATGTTTTAAAAAACTCAAAGGTCACCTGAGACTTGCAGTCAAGTGCATCCTATACGTGTAATTATTTCTTTTCTTTTTAAAGTCTGTGTTACAGTAGATATCTGAGCCATTCCCCTCTGACCTCTGACCTCCACAAACACGTCCTCCTTCTTGGACCAGTGAGTTCCTGTCATACGACTGGCTGATTTATTACTTATCGAACAATCAGGGCATATCTAACTTATGAATAGGAAACCGACGTGTGGAAGGAAAATGAATGATAATTTCAAAGCAGGAAACAGAAAAGTGACAAACTGACCTTTAGGAGCAGCGAGGTGGGAGTCGACCCGACCTCTCTGGTTCTGGAAGGCCCTCATGGTCGTTGGTGAAGAGGAGGAGGAAGAGGATGAAGAGGTCAGTGTGTGTAGCTTCCTCTTCTCTCTTCTTATGTGCTTCATCAGCAGGGCGGCCATGTTGCCTCCTCTTCCTCCTTGTGATAAAGAGTTTCTCAGCAGAACGGACTGGGCCTCCCTCAGACTGACACACAGAAACATTTCCATCACAAACAGGAAGGTGTTCATATCAAATCCGGCGTAAAATTTTTTAATATTGTCAAAATGTTCCGTATTTTACGTCTCTATAGGTTCATGATGCAGCGAATATTTCAAACCTTTATTTTTTGTTTACAGAAAATGAAAATACAAAAATCAGGATCTCAGAAAATCAGAAGGTTCTACATCCTACATTTTCTGGGTTGTTTCATTATTTGGTTTTGAGGAAAATGTTTGTGGTTCCAGTTACGGCAAAACGAAGATGAATGCAAAAACCTTGTTAAGTGTTAATGAATCTACTTCTAGTACCCAATATTATATTAAGCAGATGTTATTTATCTGCAAAACATGAAGATGAAAAAGAGTCCAGCTGCATCAACAGACCAGAAACTGAACTCCAGTTAGATATGGAAAGCCATTTGCGCCAAAATTGAATAAATAAATAAATGGGTTAAATAAATAAAAAATGAGTAAAATAAATCAAAAAATGAAGTAAATGAGTGAAATAAATAAAAAATTTGTTAAATAAATAGTTTAGCTTTTTCATTAAACCAATTTTTAATTTATTTATTTTTCATATTATCAATTTCCCAATTTCTCTTTTTCATTTATCTATTTGTCATTTATCCCTTTATCCATTTACCCATTTTTCATTAATCTATTTTTCATTTGTCCATTTTTCATTTATCCCTTTATCTATTTACCCATTTTTCATTAATCTATTTTTTAATTTAACCGTTTTTCCATTTCCTATTTCCATTAACCCGATTTGCTATTTCCCACTTTCATTAATCAATTTCTCATATATCCCTTTTCTTACTTACCCATTTTCTTTTATCTATTTTTCATTTACCCATTTTTCATTAATCTCTTTATCTATTTACCCATTTTTCATTAATCTATCTTTTAATTTAACCATTTTTCCATTTCCTTTTTCCATTAACCCGATTTTCCTATTTCCCACTTTCATTAATCAATTTCTCATATATCCCTTTTTTTATTTACCCATTTTCTTTTATCTATTTTTCATTTACCCATTTTTCATTAATCTCTTTATCTATTTACCCATTTTTCATTAATCTATCTTTTAATTTAACCATTTTTCCATTTCCTTTTTCCATTAACCCGATTTTCCTATTTCCCACTTTCATTAATCAATTTCTCATATATCCCTTTTTTTATTTACCCATTTTCTTTTATCTATTTTTCATTTACCCATTTTTCATTAATCTCTTTATCTATTTACCCATTTTTCATTAATCTATCTTTTAATTTAACCATTTTCCATTTCCTTTTTCCATTAACCCGATTTTCTATTTCCCACTTTCATTAATCAATTTCTCATATATCCCTTCTTTATGTACCCATTTTTCTTTAACCTATTTTTCATTTAACTTTTGTTTGAAAAACTTTTAATTTTCCCATTTTCCAATTTCCCTTATTCATTTAGTATTTCCTTATTTTCTTATTTATCACATTCTATTTTCCCCGCTAAACTTAGAGGGAAAAATAAATGCAAATGAGGAGTGGCACGTCATCAGGCTACAACTTCCCCAATTGGTTGGTTAGCGTCACACCTACTTTGCTTTCAAGAAAGATGGCGACCTACTAACGGGTTATCAATAAGCATAAGCTCATTAACTTCATTAGAAAATAGTGTTATTACTCCTGACTTTATTTTTGTGTGGCCGCTCAGACAGAACGTGTTTCAGCTGGCGGCTCTGATGGACTCAGAGCTTCACCGTCGGGGTTTTTTATAGTTTGGACGAAGCGGCCGCTGAAGTTGGCTTACGATTGAAGGTTCAGGACGCCTTCGTAGCTACCAGCTGCGATTCAACTATAAGGAGCAGACTTGACTGTACATCGTAAGTGAACTGCAATATCCAGTGGCAGCTCTACGGAGCATCGAGCTGAAAGAATGACGGTGGCAAGCCTTGGAGATCTGCATCGGAGGCCATCTTTCAGACATGCACCGCTGCTGTCCGTCCAGGATCCTCCGGTTGCCCAGACGGTAAGCTAACGCTGATGTTTTCCAACTATAGTCATATTTGTAACCAAACTTGAGGCCAACAGGTGTACTTTTGATCGCCACCAGGTCAAAAGTACAGCTTGTTTTTGCAGCACATTCATTAATGTTTCCATCGTGTATGTTTTCAGATGTTAAGCTGTCACAGCAGATCATCCTGCAGGCCTCTGGTCTCTGTTTCCAGTGGGTTCACAGCTTCAGGGTGACCAGAGACCTTCACCTTTCTGGAGCAGGAACACCCGGCCAAATGCACTGGTGACACATTTAATTTAAAAAATGTGGGGGTAAATTAACGCTGATGTTTGTAAACAGACTACCTGAATACAGTGACCTTAGTGAGGGTACAGAATGCAGAATGGATAAAAGCTGAACTCCTGCTAAAATCTGTCCCTATTGGTTACATCCCTGAAATGTGCCAAGTGTGGCCCACATGCATACATGTCGTATTCATATAAAGTAATTATGACTATTCATTTCAGTAGTTCTTTGTGGATGTATAACTTGGCCACCTTAGTTTCCCTGTTTTTGTTCAACATATGTGCCTCAACATTTGGTTACTGTTCCATAATTTGTACTCCAAACATGTTTTTACTCATGTTTATCTCTTACTTACATGTTTAAGTAAAAAGTAGCTGAATAAGAAATTACACATGAGTAAAGAAGCATTTGGTAAAAAGTATACAAGTACTGAGTAACTGATCAAGTTATCAATTATTTCATATCTTAAAAAATTACACAATTAGAGGGCTCAAAATATAAAGTTCAGCGGAATTTTTAGTTTTTTAAAGACAAAATAAAAAATTTGTTTAAATAAGAATAGTGATGCTTCATAATAAAATGACCTGAGTAAAAGTAAAAAGTTCAGCATAGTAACGGTACTCCTAAAACTTCATTTGAGTTTCAAAAAGTTACTCTACTATATTTGAGTAAATGTAATTAGTGAGTCCTAAACTCTTTTCTTCTGAGGGAACAGGAGAAGGAATTGTTAAGGAAATAAATTAATCTTATTTTTATATTAAACATTGTTTTAATTAACAAACGAATCATAAATAACACCCAGAACATATTCTGTTATGTTTATTCAAGGATCAAGAAAAATGACTGGAGATTCTGGCTGAGAGAGGGACAACGGCAAACAGGGAGGAGAACCGTCTGCACTGTGAGCAGCACCAGAACTCCTGATGGATCTCCTTCAGGAAGAACCAGAGAGATGGCCGACCTCCGCAGAGAAGAGTTCACCCAAACATCAGAGGAAAAATGAATTTTTTTTTCACTTTCAAGGACTCTAAAAAGCTTGCTGATTAAATTTTCAGTTAATGTTCAGCAAACATTCAAAGTTTAGTGTTTGGATAATACTTATGCAGTATCACATGTTTAGACTAAATTATCACATGACTAGAGCTGATTAAATCTTGGTTGCACCTCGGCGAGAAAAAGAGTGCCACAAACCTCCCAAAGAAGAGGATAGCAATGTATGTTTAAATAAACATACAACAAAGATTTTTGGTGCACATCATCTTTAAAGTGTCTAGTTATGATATTCACCTTTGCATTTATAAAAATTTGTTAGGTGTGTGAGCAGGATGTGTAAACATGTTGACGGTCATAATAGTGACAGGTGGGAGAATACGTTTGACCAATAGGTCCACTTATTTAAATACATACCATATTCTTCCAATTCCTAACTTCTTCCTTTTTAAGATTAATTTTGAGTTTGGTTCTTGATTTGTTGGACTTTGTTATAGCCAGACAAAGCATACAACAATGTAGTTGTGAGAAAAATGGAACCCTTACTGATTTTGATAGTGATGGCTTAAACATGGACTATAAGGGGAAGATGGGCCATTTTCCATGCCTGATTTTGAATGCATATGATCAGTTCATGGGAAAAGAGGATGATCTGACCCTTCATCAGGCATGTGGTACTCTGTTACCACCTGCAAAAGTTTATGACGAAGGGACAGCTGTCTCTTTGATGTACCCTTTAAAGAGGATCCAAATGAGGTTCCAACACAAGATGAGAAACTGCTGATCCACTAGAAAATCAACAATATTTTCCTAATGGAAACAAAGATGAAGAATTATATAGAGACTGATGTCAACTAGATCAATGAGCACATGAGAGGTGTAGACCTTTATGACCAAACCCCCTCAAGGTTCAATGTCATGGTCAGGTCCAAGAAGTGATGGTGGTTGTTGAGATGCTTTACCAAGGCCGAGAAAGAGTCACACGCTGTTAGACAAAGGGCCCATAGTAAAGAGTTACATTTTTGATTCTGTTAGACACTAAGGTCCATTTCTCACGAGAAACAGAAACTTATCAGGCCACAGAGACATGGTGTGATTTCAGGGAGTGTCTTCAGTCCATATAATCAGCTGCCCTCCTCTTTCTCCTCAGACGCTGCACAGACTTTTTTAGAAACTCTTCTCGGATGTAATGGTAAAGCGTCTCCTTTCAGCGCTGAAAGTTAATAAAATAAGTAAAGTCTGAATGCTTTTCTTGGCTGATTTTATGCTCCGTGTGTCAATACAAATTATGATTCATCGATTGAGATTCTCGTTCTCAACATGGTCCATACCAAAAGCACACCTGAAACGGTGCCGGTAGCCTAGGAGGTTGGAGTTTATCTTGTACCTGGTGGGTTGCCTGCTGGAACCCCCACTTTGTTTGTGTCAGTAGTTGTGACCTTGATCAAGAGGACAATTCAGCCACCATGCCAGCCGGTGGTATTCAGAGGACCCTGGTGGAGGAGCCGGTGTATGACTGCCTTACTTCTGTCAAACTGTGGCAGGCAAGCTGTAGCTACAATATAGTAGCTTACTGCTGTCGGTGTGTGAATGTGTGTGTGAATGGGTGAATGACTAAATGTGGTGAAAACATTTTCAGGTCATTTGGACTTGATAAAGAACTACACAAGTACAGGCCATTTACCTTTCAGATATTATTTTACAAATGTGTCGTAGGAGGAACAACTGATTTGCTCATCATGGCTTATTATCTTATGCAAAGGTTTGGTATAAGGCCAGCAGGTCATGGAAGTAGATCTCAAATGGACACTTCTCTTCAAGTTATGACGAGATGTAACCAAGACACTTTCTGGTCAGTCAATGCAAGAGTCATTTCCAGAGATGTTGTTCCAGTTGTTGCTTTTGCACCACCCATGCGTTGGAGAAATTCAAGGTTTTATTGCACACTGAGTGCTTCAAGAAAGAACATGGAAAGTAAGAAAGAGATGAAATAACCTAAAATTGAAGAAAACCAAAGTCACCAAATGGTGAGAAGGAGCCATACTACTCTCCTTTGATTCCAGGCCTTGGGGTCCGGTATCCTGCAACTTTCAGGTGTGTTCCTGGTCCAACACACCTGAATTAAATGGATCACCCTTTCAGTATGCAGTCCAGTTCTCCAGAGTCCTGCTTATCACCTGATTCAGGTGTGCTGAAGCAGAGGCGGATGGAAAAGATGCATGACACAGGCCCTAAATCCTGGAGACGGAGACCCCTGGACTAAGTCTATTGAGTTTTACTTTATGACAGTGTGACAAATGTTCATAATTTTCAGAAATATAAATGAAAGCCTCTACTGTAGATGTTATCTTTATGATCTATGTTACTGTGATGACACTACAACTGACTGAAGTTCAATATAATTATGCATAAACACTCAAGCACTCAAATTTACCTTGGTTTAGAATATATTGATAGTCAAATTTGTACTTTACAGAGCAAATGTTGCACTAAAGTAATGCTGTGGCAAGATATATTCTACTAAAGAAACAATGTTCACATATTATGATCATGTCTATTTGGAAAAAGCACTTTTAGCTCATCTTAGTATTAGAACACCATATTATCCCACCGGTCACAATTGTGACCGAACATAAAACACACTTTTTTACATACTTTTCCACAATTTTTAAAATTATTTCCCTGATTAGTTCAAAGGGCTATCAATGACATCGGATTTTCATATTTACATGTTTGGGAAAAATTTGGAATGAATGGGTTAAAGCCACAAACAAACTATCCATCTTATTGTCTCTGGGATGTGAAAACATGAGATTTGATTAAATTAGAACTACACAGATGAGAAGGAACACAGATTTCATAATATATATATTTTTATTATTAAAAACAGTAGATGGTTCTTGCATATCAATGCTATAAGAACAGCCACATTTTTTGAATTAAATGTGTCACCAGTGCATTTGGCCGGGTGTTCCTGCTCCAGAAAGGTGAAGGTCTCTGGTCACCCTGAAGCTGTGAGCCCACTGGAAACAGAGACCAGAGGCCTGCAGGATGATCTGCTGTGACAGCTTAGCATCTGAAAAAAACACGATAGAAACATTAATGAATGTGCTGCAAAAACAAGCTGTACTTTTGACCTGGTGGCGATCAAAAGTACACCTGTTGGCCTCAAGTTTGGTTACAAATATGACTATAGTTGGAAAACATCAGCGTTAGCTTACCGTCTGGGCAACCGGAGGATCCTGGACGGACAGCAGCGGTGCATGTCTGAAAGATGGCCTCCGATGCAGATCTCCAAGGCTTGGCACCGTCATTCTTTCAGCTCGATGCTCCGTAGAGCTGCCACTGGATATTGCAGTTCACTTACGATGTACAGTCAAGTCTGCTCCTTATAGTTGAATCGCAGCTGGTAGCTACGAAGGCGTCCTGAACCTTCAATCGTAAGCCAACTTCAGCGGCCGCTTCGTCCAAACTATAAAAAACCCCGACGGTGAAGCTCTGAGTCCATCAGAGCCGCCAGCTGAAACACGTTCTGTCTGAGCGGCCACACAAAAATAAAGTCAGGAGTAATAACACTATTTTCTAATGAAGTTAATGAGCTTATGCTTATTGATAACCCGTTAGTAGGTCGCCATCTTTCTTGAAAGCAAAGTAGGTGTGACGCTAACCAACCAATTGGGGAAGTTGTAGCCTGATGACGTGCCACTCCTCATTTGCATTTATTTTTTCCCCCTAAGTTTAGCGGGGAAAATAGAATGTGATAAATAAGAAAATAAGGAAATACTAAATGAATAAGGGAAATTGGAAAATGGGAAAATTAAAAGTTTTTCAAACAAAAGTTAAATGAAAAATAGGTTAAAGAAAAATGGGTACATAAAGAAGGGATATATGAGAAATTGATTAATGAAAGTGGGAAATAGAAAATCGGGTTAATGGAAAAAGGAAATGGAAAATGGTTAAATTAAAAGATAGATTAATGAAAAATGGGTAAATAGATAAAGAGATTAATGAAAAATGAGTAAATGAAAAATAGATAAAAGAAAATGGGTAAATAAAAAAAGGGATATATGAGAAATTGATTAATGAAAGTGGGAAATAGGAAAATCGGGTTAATGGAAAAAGGAAATGGAAAAATGGTTAAATTAAAAGATAGATTAATGAAAAATGGGTAAATAGATAAAGAGATTAATGAAAAATGGGTAAATGAAAAATAGATAAAAGAAAATGGGTAAATAAAAAAAGGGATATATGAGAAATTGATTAATGAAAGTGGGAAATAGGAAAATCGGGTTAATGGAAAAAGGAAATGGAAAAATGGTTAAATTAAAAGATAGATTAATGAAAAATGGGTAAATAGATAAAGAGATTAATGAAAAATGGGTAAATGAAAAATAGATAAAAGAAAATGGGTAAGTAAGAAAAGGGATATATGAGAAATTGATTAATGAAAGTGGGAAATAGCAAATCGGGTTAATGGAAATAGGAAATGGAAAAACGGTTAAATTAAAAAATAGATTAATGAAAAATGGGTAAATAGATAAAGGGATAAATGAAAAATGGACAAATGAAAAATAGATTAATGAAAAATGGGTAAATGGATAAAGGGATAAATGACAAATAGATAAATGAAAAAGAGAAATTGGGAAATTGATAATATGAAAAATAAATAAATTAAAAATTGGTTTAATGAAAAAGCTAAACTATTTATTTAACAAATTTTTTATTTATTTCACTCATTTACTTCATTTTTTGATTTATTTTACTCATTTTTTATTTATTTAACCCATTTATTTATTTATTCAATTTTGGCGCAAATGGCTTTCCATAGTTAGAGCGGCTTCAACGTGTGTTTACTCAAGTAAGCAAAAGGTATTTGGCAAAAAGTACCAAGTAACTGATCAAATTATCAGTCATTTAATAAAAATCACATCATCAGACAGACCAAACTATAAAGTTAAGTTTATGACAATAATTCATATAACAAAAAACAACAAAATCTGGCAAAAGAAAATTTTTCCAAATCAGTTTCATTCAAGAAACAAAACCCAATAAAGCTTTAATAAAACCTGCAGGTGAGTCTGTCTGCTGATTTTTGGTTAAAACTCGTTTTTCATTCAGTGGAAAATCCAGAAATTTTATTCAACTAAGAGTAGAAATACTTTATAAAATTACTCAAGTAAAAAGTACAGAACAGTATAAATACTCCTAAAAGTAATTTTTTTCAAAAACGTTACTCAGGTAAATGCAGCTGAGTAAATGTAACTAGTTACTTCCAAACTCTGCAACAGACCGATGCTTGCAGAACAGATTTGCTCCATTTTAGATTTGAGGGCCGCCCAAGATCCTCCAGAGGGTCACAAATGGTCCCCGGGCCGCACTTTGGACTCCCCTGATCTAGATCCACCACACTCAGACGAAACCTTTTCTCTGTATTCTGGTTTTCTGCACCACAGAGCTCAGCGCCGGAGCCGACACCGGACTGAAAGCCTGATCTCAGTTCCCAGCCCCGGTGTGTCTGGACGCTGCAGCTGCTGATTTTTAGCAGCACAGCGAAGCAGACAGGGCAGATAAAACTGCCAGGGGCTCTGCAGGGTCACGAGATCTGAACAACGTGTTCCAGCCACAAACTGTCTCAGCGGCGTTAAATCAGCCCCCAACAAAACCCAACAGGCCAAACCTCGGGAAGCCTCGCGGTTCCTCCATGTCCGTGTTGCTCAGATAAAAAGTGCTGCTTGGAACAACTGGAAAGGAAACGATGAACATTGTTACAAAGCAGCTGCGCGGCCAAACCGAACTAAAATAACGGCTCCAAAATAAACGTAGAGATAAAAAAGGAATTATTAAAACAACAAGGTAGAATAACAGGATGACATCATGTTGTGATGCAGTCTAGGATGCTGATAGGCTAATGGAAGGCTAACATAAGTTAAACCGAGCTAAGCTAAAGTAAGGGAAGCTATCACAAACTAAAATAAGTTAAACCCCATCAGCCTGAACTAAACTGCAATAAATTAAGTTGAGATAAACTAAAAGAGTAATCCAAGAAGAGCTAAAGTTAGCTAACCTATGAGATGATAAACTAAGCTTAGTTAAGGTAGACTGCACTCAAATAACCTAAACTAAATTAAACTAACCCACAGCAGAATGACAGAAGAGAAAGAAGCTAATGTGAGCTAAACTAAGCTTAGCTAATGTAGAATTAGCCAAGTTAAGAAATGATTAAATATAATTTAGCTTGTCTAAATTAAGTCATGATAACCCAAACTTAGTTAAGATCAAATGAGCTTAGATCGTCACAGTTTAGTTATATTTCTATAATTTAGCTTAAACTTAGCCATTATAAACTAACAGGCCAAGTTGTTTACAGGAAAACAAGTTTTCAGCTAACAGCTCTCCAACAGTCACTGTGCTGGAGTTAAAATCCTTATTTTTATCTTTAAGGCTGAATTTGGTGATTTTCAGGGATTTACCAAAGAAACAGAGATGAACCTGAAACTCTCTTGTGAAGTTTTCCGTGTTGAGGCAGCAAAAAATGATATGAATGATTCATAGCCATGAAATAGGTTCATTCATCTGAAAATGGGGAAGTTCTGCACTGAAATGGAACAGTCAAAGTCCAAGGAAAACCTCAGAATAACTTTCATAAACCCTGAATTACTTGCAAACATTACAAACAAGTTTTATCCACAGTTGGTACGTTTAAAGACAAATTCACTCAGAATCCCTCCAGATCTTCCCACAGGCCGTCATGACCCAGGCTCTGACCTCTGACCTCTCAGTCAGAGCATTGAAGTTTGGTTTATTCATCTACATTTCACACTCCAGTCAGCTGGTTTACTTCTTTACAGACAAACAATCGGGTCTTTCTTCTCTTCTGCTTGAAGGAAACTCAAAGTAGACGTCGAGTGTTTCAGTACAAACCAGGAGTCCAACCCTGCAGAACTACTGTCCTTTGGTCCTTTTGGACCCTTTGGACCTACAGCCGGAGACTGCAGATATAAACGATGCAGCTGTCTGTTTCAGGGCTGAGTCCAGAGAGGAAAAAAACAAGGTTCACTGTATAGAACAGGTGACAGTCTCCACCTGCTGGCTGAACAGAAAACTGCAATGAGGTGTGATGATTTGAGAATCAGACATCTCAACTCATCAGTAGAGAGGACACAGTGGGACGACAGAAGAACGTGACAAGGCTGTGAGTGAAGAAAGTCAAAGGTTTGAAAGGTAGGAAGGCACTGCAAGAGAACAGCTGAAGATAAAAGATGATGAGAGAGTTGAGGAGATTGCACAACGTTTCGTGACTAAGTGTGAGGAGACGTCAGAGGACACAAGGGATTGACTTTTACCTCGGGATCTGCCTCTTCATCTCCTCTGGTCTCCTCTCTGCTCCAGTCAGATCCTCATCCTTTTTAACTTCCAGACTTGCTTGCAGCTCCAGGGACTCGGATCTCAATGGGTTCTTGTTTTCTCTGTTAGTTTGGAGCTTCAACTCCAGGACATGTTCTGAATCTGAGCTTTGCCTCTCTGGATCTGGATCTGCCCTCATCAGACCTGTGCTTCCGGAAGATGTTCCGTTCAGAAACCTTAGGGTAACATCTCCTGGATCCCCCTTCATGCCTTCAGCTTGACCTGCTAGACGTCCAGACTTCAGAGGACCAGAGTTGTTACAGTTCAATGGCTTCTGAAATGAGCCTGCAGGTTCAGGTTTCTGACTGGACCCGATTGGTCCAGCTGCTGGGGATATGGAGGAAGGATGGCTGGATGTCTCTGGAGGCCTTCCCACAGGAAGAGGAACGCTGGAAAATTGGCAGCGGGCGCCATAGAAACCTTTCCTGCACAGACAGTTGTTGGGAAGTCCACACGATGATCCGTTACGGCAGGGAGGAAAACATCTGGCTGCAGGACAAGAGGACAGTTTTAATCCACACTCCTGCAAATGTCAAGCACGGTGGCGGAAGGATGACGGTTTGGGAATGTTTTGCTACATAGGGATATCTTGTGGATAAGTCAAGCAATAGAAAAATATGTTTGGACACCATATCATGACACTCGGTTACTGGAAATAAAATATAATTATGCTAATAGTC